>NW_019173763.1:0-130356 GCF_001646965.1 Fonsecaea nubica
CCCTCTGTGCCTGTCAGTGTCTAGCTGTCTCGGTGTGGTGTGTGTGTGTGTGTGTGTGTGTGTGTGTGTGTGTGTGTTAATATGACGAATGCAGTGGCGTCGGGTACGACTCGTAAGGAAGGTTGGCAGGTAGGCAAGTAGTCTAGACTAGAAATGAGAGAACGAGAATACAGAACATGTTTACAAGTTTACATGTACGAGGTAATGCAGTTGAGTTATACAGAGACAGATACAGGTACAGACACGTAGATGCTCAGATACGCAGGCAGGCAGGCACAAACTTGAGTAATGAATGCAGTGAATACCTATCTACATACTCAGATAGGTAGGTAGTCACGTAGCATAGCATGTCGTTGACGAGTACTGAAAGATGGGTTTCCTCGTCCTGGACTATCAGCTATATAGATCAAGTCCGACTTTCACTCAATGAATTCATTTGCTCACTTCCTTAGAGGACGGAGACAACAATCAACGCGACAACCTGTCGGACACACACAGCCCCAAGGTCCCTTCAAGGTTACCTCCTAATAAAACCTCCACGCCACGGCAAAGGGCACACGCTCACTAAACAGACGGAACGGCTTGACGACAATCTCGACCTCGTCACCCGGGATCTGGGCCCAGATGATCTGCTCGACGTTGTTGCGGCGGTCAAAGGTCCTGGTCGCGCCGACGTCGAACTCTTGATCCTGCTGGTTGCCGTGACGCTCCTTGCCGCCCGCGACGGCGAGCAGGTTCAGGTCATTGGCCAGCGCGGCACCGGCAACGTCGGCGTACACCAGGGTGACTTTCAGGGTGCGACCCCCGGTCTGGGGGACGGTGATCTTGAACGTGACTGGCTCTTCGTCGTCCTCGATGGCTCCAATTTCATATCCCGAGGACTTTTCGGCAGGGTCGACCACCGAGGTTGACACGTCGACACGTCCGAAGCCGGAATGCGGGTTGGGCTCGTCCCCGACCTCCTTGGGCATGTATTGTCCTTTGATGGGCACTGCGCCGTTGATCAGCAGAGCCTTGATCAGCGAGCCCGTGGGGTTCTTGACGCCATTCTGCTCATCTTGGTAGCCGTGGGCCAGCAGCGCCTCTCGAAGAACGGCACAGCAACCCGCCACCAGAGGCGTGGCCATGCTCGTGCCCGACAGATACATGTACCTATCATCACCAGACTCCCCCATGATCTTGACTTCGTCATCGTATTTCTGGTTTCTGGAACGTGCCGAGAGGATGGCGGTGCCTGGGGCGACAATGTCTGGCTTGATGCGATTCTCCGCCGTTAGTCCACGGCTGCTGAACGCTGCAAGCCCTTCCGGATTGTTGGCTTGGTGGTCATCTTTCAGAGGATTCTTGGGGAAGTCCCGAAGCCAGAAGCCGCCATATGTGTATGCCCGGCCTGCCTCGCCAGACTGGAGGTCAGGGCGGTTGTTCTCGGACGCCCCGACAGTAATACAGTTTTTGGCCGCAGCCTCAGCACCAAGCGAGCGCTCGTTGACTTTGCCATCAAGGTCCGAGTCTTGCCCGTCATTGCCGGCGGCGAAAAGGATGGTCATGTCCTGGTTTTCGAAAACGAACTTGTCGATACTCTCGGCACCACCATCGTAAGGGTTTTGCACGCCTGTTGCTGACAACGGAGTACCCCACGAGTTTGTGTGGACTCTCGCGCCGGCTTTGTAGCCTTCATCGAACAGTTGACTGATGTCGTTTGGAATGCCTCCGAGTTGGGATCGGCGTCTCGAGTCGAAACCGCTGAATGTCGACTGCATAATCAGAGTCGCCTCGGGGGCTGCACCCTGGATCAGACCCTGTGAGCTATGCTGGCCGCTGCCTAGGACGGAACCGCACACATGAGTGCCATGGCCATCTGGGTCATCTGAAAGGTTCAATCTCCTTCGGCCCCACGGATTGAGCTTCCTCACACGACCGAGAAAGGCGTCGTGCACGTCGGTCTGGCTGCCTTTGTCGAAACCCGTGTCTGCTACACACACAACCTGGCCTTTTCCCTTGTAGGACGTGTTGCTGCCACTTTGCCCATCCAGGCGCAGGATGCCACGAGCAACGTTATTGAAAAGTCGGCGTTCATTGATCGGGTGAATGACCCGCACCTCGTCGACCGCGGCGATCTTGTCCAGTTTCTCGGGGTCAACCTTCACCCTGATGAAGCCTGGCTCGACCGAGATGGCTGACGTCTGCACGCTCCCGGCTTCTGCAATCTTGCTCAAAATGTCCTCGGATGCCTCCTTGATGTCGTGGTGAAGCAGGACATCCACTTCGACGGTGCCGTCAGTCTCCTCGTTGGTTCTCAACGCTGGTGTGGTCGTAGTAGACTGTAGGACGTCCGGCACCACAAAGGTGGGAGAGTAGATATTGGCATAGCTGATGTAGTCCAGGTGACGGACTTGGTCCAGAGACGTGGGCTTGTATCCGCAGAGATACAGCTGGTCGTTTTCGTTCCCGACAAACTCCTGGATCTCAACTCCCAGGCCCTTCAGTTCGGTCTTCTGCGCTTTGTTCAAGGGGTCACCTGTGGTGCGAACCAAGATATAGTTCGAGTCGGCAGCGTCTGACTGCAGATCAGAGCTAGCCACAGTCCGGCCGTTGATAACAATATCATCAGACATATTGGATGCGAAACAAAGCCAACTCGAGGGTTGGTCTGGCGGGTAGATTCTCAACGGTCAGGCTGGAAAGGAAGCAACTTGAGAGAAGAATTCAGTCTTCCTTCCGCTGGAAGTCTGAGCCTTTAAGTATCTTGTTTTCGACGAGACATCTCTCATACCAGCCTGCTTCACATCCAAACATGGCCTTGATCTTCAGCTACGGCTGAATGGTGCGTTGGACAAGTGTAGCTTGGCTGGAAACCGGTCACAGGCATCATGCTCATCTGAAAGTTCTAGACACCAGGCAACACGAGAGGGGCATCATGCGCAAAGCCAACCAATGCTGGACCACATCATCTCATCTCACATGTCAAAACAAGCCCTGAACCGCCTTTGGGGAGTTTGCTGCAGGGGATCGACCAGAAGTGAGACTGCCCAGCATCGACAGAAACCTGTATAGGTGCATGGGGTAGTGGCAGCCCAGCCTTGCGGAGTGTTTCAGGATGGTCGACTCGAACGCCCGGGGTAAAGATGCCGGTAGTCGAAGCGTTAACATCCACCGGGTATATTTGACTTGCAAGCTAATAATAAGTTCCAGTGTGCATTGACATGGTGTCCCAGTGTCTGTCGCTGTTGGACCTCTGGCTTCCTGGTGCCTGGATAGAGTAGCGTTGTCGAAAAAGGAAAAGGTGAACACGAGCATGCACAGGCGGGGAGGATGATCACATGTGCCCTGCCGCCTTGGCTCGGAAAGAGGTGCATCGTATGGACTCAGCTGAGTGTGATGCTCGGAAAAGATGGTGAGGCTTTAGCAAACAAATTGCGAGGCTCAGGCGGGAGCTGAGCAGATCCGCAGGCGATGGCGTCCTGGCAGCCTTGGCTCTTACGCAAGGAAACCGGTTTTTGGGCCAGGAGCTGCAGTTACGAAGCTATCAACTGATTGCTTGAAGCAGCCTTGTTGTTGAGCTGCGTCAGAGGGCTGGCTGAATAGATTGGTCTGGTCCTGGAGCACAGCTTGTCTGTGGCACCAGCAAGAAGGTGGTTGTCCGATACCCTAACTGGCTGGCTGAATGCTCCCTGGCAAATCAAGATGGAGAAGCTCGGATTCCCGCTGAAGCTAGGTTCTATGTCCATCACATTCGCATTGCTCATCCAGAGTGCTGATCGTTTGTATAAAGCTGGTGGAAGCTTGAAATCTAGTCTGTTAAAGGGCTAGCCTGCTGCCCTCCTCGATGGAAAACCTGACAAATGAAATGGCAGAGCAGATTAGACGAAACTCCAACATCGATTGGCTAGTCGAACAAGGCACAAAGAAGAAAATCCCCGTGGGGGCCTGGAAAGGGAGTTGTGTGAGAGCAAAGTGCTGACATCGCTCCAAGCTTGATCGCGGTCGCCCGACAGGTTGTATGACTATGACCAGGATGTGTCGAGATCCAGACCGGTCTTGTTCAATGATGCTGGCCTACAGTAGTCCCTTCATCGTCGTTCCCCAGGACTTCGGCCTCTGTGCAGCAATGCCTGGGTTGTGACTTCTCCACATGATTTCTCGGGCAAGCCAACAGGGACTGTAAGAGGATGCATCGGGCGTGGACCAAATGGCTCCTCTGTCCTCTTGTGTAGGGCTGCAGCGTGCCTATCAGAAAACCTGCATGTCGCACCAGTCCATGCCCGGAGCTGCCTTGATCACGTTCATTCAATCCACAGTAACCGTTACTGCGAATATCCGCTTTGTTGTGGTCAGAATTGCCCGACTATGGTTGCAAATGCTTCATGCCTCCTCGTCTGGCGTCGATTTTGGTGTCTCATTTTCCACCTTCGCAGGTTGCTCTTCAAGGTGTGACTGATTGTGGCTTGCGCGCCCGCGTCGAACCCCTTCTTTTGGTTGCCTTTCCATTCACCGCTTCCATCTCCCTTCTTTCACGCGACTTTAACGCTGTCGACCTCGTTCTCTGGCACGGTCTTGACCCATTTCAAGAAATAACTCACGTCCTTGGAAATCATACCAGGCACGCTCATCTTCTGCATCCACATGGGCAAATTGCCCTTGGCGTCGCTCGCAGTTGCCATGACCCATTCCACCTCCCCCCAATTCTTCCCCACGTTGGCATCTCCCTCTTTCCGCCGGACCATTTCTAACGCAGTGTAAACTCCCAGCACCACCGACTTTCGCTGCTGCGAGGTCTTGCCTTCGCGGGTGTTGCGGCCAGAGGAGTAGAACGCATCGTGCACGCTCGTGCCCAAGTTCACAGGGACGGTGACGGCAAGAAATTCATCTGAGGTGATACTGGCCGTGGCAACCAGCACGGGGAAACAGCGCGGGCTCGTCGGCGGCGGGGTTGCGTGGCACATTTCGTAGATCGACATGGTCACACATGAATATTTCTGGCCAGATTTCCCCACAATCTTCTCCTGTGCTTCAAGATCTTTCACTTCTTCGTTCCACGTGCACACACAATGCGCATCGTACAGGGTGGGTGTAAAGTCCTCTTCGTGTTTGGAATGGTTGTCGCGCAGGCCGAAGATGAACTCCTTCCAGCTTGCGTTTCCCGGAGATTTGGTGTCTTTCGAGGAGATATCCTTGTGGACCGATCTGCGAGCACACCAATGTTCGCCCGCACTCAGGACCCTGAGAGGCGGCTTGCTTCGGCCAGGCCGAGCATAAGTGGCTGGATTTGCATTCCCCGTGGTATTCTTCGAAGAACCCCAGTCAACAATGGCTTCCAACTCTTTGGCTGCAACCGAGTAGGTCAGCACCTCGACTTTGGCTTCACTAGGCGGCGCGGACTTGATAGAGTGGTGTCTGAAGTTGGCGGAGAAGCTGTCAGGCGCAAGAAAATCGGCACCGTCATCAAGTAGAGTCAGCAGGAAGGAGAGGAGATTCGGACGGGCGCTGTCTGCGCAAGGCAGCGAGGGATGTTCTGGAAGCTCTCCCAGTTGAAGGGGAGCTAGTCGGATGAGGTTGCTTTGGGTTGTGTTGGTAGCCATTCCTAATGTCACGTCAATGAAGGTACAGGTTTAAGATTCGGAGACGGTGGTGAGTTGCGAATCCCAAGTATCATGGATTCCTGGGTAGAGTTGGACAGAGGCAAACGGAGCCTGATTGTCGCCATATGGTAGGTATGTAATTCATCGAGTTGGCGACATCATCTGGCGAGTCGCCGTACATGCGCCATCACTTCGCTGATACGCCGGGTTCGTCGTTTCATGATGGGATCGTCGTCGTCATCAAATGTCATGACTCGTGCTTCTTCCCCAATCAGTGCACAACGACTCGTGCAAGAGGATCCACCACAGGAATACGACGAGTATGGCGTCGAATATTATATCAATTGCTCAATAATGAACCGCATCTAGAAATGCTAATACGCCAGGCAAGGCTTTCAGCAGAGGATTTCTGCCTCGCATTGTAAACATACATCGATCAAACCATATCAAGTCATCTCATAAAGTTTTCACGCTTTCATGCCTTTTTGGGAGGGCTGGACTCTGGCTCATCAGCTGCTTCGACCCGGACCAGGATTTCCTCCAAGAAACCTTCTAGGAACTCTGTAACTCCGCCTCCCATACCAACGGGGAATTCCTCATCGCACTTCTGAATCTCGTGAAAAACACCCGCCACTTTGGCAGCAAGTTTGCGAACCCTTTCGTGTGTTTGTACTCTCTGCTGGTGCAATTCTGTCGCCCCAGATGAGCTCAACTTACTTGTTCGTGCAAGTTCTTTCAACATATACGTCCGACGATGCATTGCTGCCTCAAGAGCCGGGATAAGCACCGAATTGAGCGCGGTGAGCTCTTGATTCGGGTCTGGCATGAGGCTTTGTGCATGTGTGCCACTCGCGCTGGATGTTGTTGTCTGGGACACGTTTGTCTTTGTTGTAAGTGGCGGCAGTGGCTGTTGGTTGGCAATCGAGGCTGGACCCACTGCTAACTGACCAGAGAGCATAGATGAAGAGTGTGGAAGAGGGTGTTGGCTGACAGGTCTGGAAGATGTAGATTGTTGGGACCTCTGCACGGGTTCACCTCGTCCTGGCTTGCCTTTGAAAGGCGGGATTTCAGGGATGACCATTTGGGGTTTCTTGCCTGGAGGAGTCTGCCCTTGAGATGGCGACGATCCTGGGCCGTCCTCGGCATCGAGCTTCAAGAATCCCATCTCTTTGGCCAGCTGAGCCTGGAATGCTTTGTTGTATTCGTTCGACCCAGGACTGTCTTTGTGCGGTGGCAAAGGTGGATTTTGCGTCGCTACACGAGCAGCTGGCGTCTTCGGGGCGGTGGAAGGTACGGACACCGCGGACGGGGCCTTATTTTCGTCGGGAGCAGAGATTGTTGTTCTCACGGGAGATGGGGGTAGTGGTACTTTTGCAGGGGTCGGGAATGCGCCTTTGACGGGCGACTTCTGAGGCGATGAGGGAACCTTTACCGTTTCATCCCAGTCTGACATGCTCTGTGCAGAGGTTGCTGGATCTGCAGAGGCTCTTGCGTTTGTGGCAGAGTCATTCATCGGTCGAAGTCCCGGCCCACGACCTCCCACGGGTCGAACGGTACCGAAATCCCAGAGGTCTTCATCCTCTGGTCGATGAACCGCGGCTCTTATGGGTTCTTCGTCTTCTTCATCATCGGAGACACGGTTGCCGCGAGTTGCCATGTATCTCTCATTCCTCTCAATGAGCTCGGTCAGGTAAGTGGTCTTCTTGGCTTTCTTGACAAATGGATGCTTCAACAGCTCTTTGGCAGAGGGTCGTTCCCTAGGGTCTCGGCGGAGACAGAGCTCGACAAAGTCCTTGAATGTGCGAGAGAAATTGCCCTGTAAAGTTGGCGGGGGATTCTTTGGAATGAGGAAAAGAACCTTCATGGGGTGGATGTCGGCGTAGGGTGGTTCTCCTTGTGCCAATTCGATTGCTGTAATACCAAGGGACCAGATATCCGCTTTATGATCATAGCCTGATTGCTTGATGACCTCAGGTGCCATCCAGAATGGAGTGCCCACGAAGGTATTCTTCTTGGTCATGGTCGCTGAGAGTTGTCCTGACACACCAAAATCCGCAAGCTTGACCTGTCCGTTTTGGCCGAGAAGCACGTTGGCAGCCTTGATATCGCGGTGCAGCTTCTTGTCGGAATGCAAGTAGTCCAATCCCATGAGTAGTTCTCGAATGATGATGCAGATGTAATCTTCATGGATCAGGCCTGGTCTCATCAGGTCTGAGCAACTGCCGCCCGAGCAGAACTCCATTATAATCCAGAGGTCCGAACCTTTCAGGTATGAGCCGTGGTATTTTGTCACGTATGGCGACTGCAATTCCGAGAGGATCGAAATCTCTTGTATGATGTCTTCGACTTCGTCTTCCGCATTTTCCACATCTATGACCTTGATGGCCACCGCTTGACCTGTGCGCTTGTCCACTCCCTTGTACACTTTTCCGAAACTGCCCCCTCCAATACAGCTTTGCTTGGTATAGAGTTCCTCCGGGTCCATCTTGTCTTGTGTTTGTGTCTAGGCCGACACCTTATGGGACGGTGGTGTGAGTGGTGCGATCTCGACGGCGCACTGCGGGACTACCGTAGGGCGTGGTTCGAAAGTGGAATACGCGAATGTGAAGGCGCTGAATTGGTCGTACAGTTGCTTCGATGCGAGGATCGTAGTCGACGCCGAAAGACCTGTGATCTCGCCCTAAATGCCAGTGCAATCTCGAGATTCGGGCGGAGATGCACTGTCAATTCCTCAGTGCGCATTGGGCAGGTGCTATTGTTGATGGACGCCTCCCCACCCTTATGGGCTCTCTATCCTCGTCATTAAGGGTTCGTGAAGTCGTCGCTCATTTCAATTCATAGGTAAGGCAGTGCCCAGTCACTTGTATGGAGTGACCAGTGGTGTTGGGAAAGATGAAACACCTCGACGATTAGCTTCGTCGCGCTTGTTTACGGCTTTCCGTTCTCGGTGACCCCTACCGATTCCTATTGGCTATACTCATTACATTGCGATTTCGACTACGACAGCCAGTGAAGATGATGCGTTACAAACCCCTTGAAAACATTTTCCGTAGTCTGCTTCATATGCTCATTTCATCCCAGGGATTGTAGAGTACAAGCTCAACCACCTCCGTCCAGAACACCTCCGTGGACTGGGGCCCATACAAGAGTCAGACCTGATGGTACTAACTAGTGGTAGCAAGTTTGAGAGCGCCTCGCAATGCTTGTCTACTATCGAGACTACTAGCCTCATCATTACTCCAGAAATTCCACCATGACCGTCCCATTCTTCAGACCTGCACTTTCTATCGTCTCATGCCGGACATCCAGGAGGTTCTTGCCCATTGACACGAGCTCGAATGGCATTCCTTCCCTACCTTCAAGTGGTTCCGCCTTGAGAAACTCATAGATTCGTTGCACAAGATCTTTTTCTGCGAATCGACGAACGATGCGTCCACCGGGATGTCTGATTTGTACTCGCGTCACTCCCTGCCCGGCAGGTGGCTCTTGATGAGGGTGATCAGATGGGATTTGTGTAAATGCAGTCGATGGGGCTGCTTCGTCAGTGCCGTTGTGGTCAACATCCATTGCACTTGTAACTTCTGGTGTTTCTGTTCCTCGGACATCCCCAACACTCCGGGTGAGATCATCCGGATCTTCTGCCGGATTCGATTTGTGTTCGTGACTCTGAGTCGCCAAACTAGCTTGCAACGCTCGTTCCAGCATTTCCTCCTCCGTAAGCTGATCGATGGGCTTCTCCTTTTTGGCCTCGGATTTCCTCTTGGCCACTGGGTTGCGGACGTTGTTCTCAAGACTGTATCGATCCAAAAATTCGTGCAGTTGCATGAGAAACTCAGGAGGTGGGGGAACTTTGCGCGACCAAAGTTTGATTTGTTCGCCCGTTCGAGGATCAACGATGGCGACGTGCGGGTATTCATTCTGGACCTCATAGTTGGGAAAATAATATTGGACGTATTGCGAGGCTCTCGGGTCGTCCCTGTTGTATTGGAGAAAGATGAAATTCTCCCTGACCGTTTCCGCAATCCCTTCGTTCTTCCATATATCACGGTTCAATGCCTGGCAGTCAAAGATCGAAGGATCCTGGATATCCACCAGTAGCCACTTTTTGTGCTCCTTGCCCTGATCTCTTGCCGCTTCCCAATCTCCCTTGTACATCAGATCCCACGGAGGTTGAAAGAGTCTGGCAAGTCGATTCGACCTCGCGGAAGCCTCTGACGCTCCACCAGTAGACTCTGCAAGTACATCCGGACCGTTCGAGGTGGCACTCACATTTTGGTCCCAAATGGAGGTCGGCTGGTGTTGGTTGAAGATTCCTGCCCGCGCTACTCGAGGATTAGTCACATGCCGCAGCCGGAGGTGGTCTAAGATACTGACCTTGTTGCCTCCTTCTCTCCAGGGCCCGCATTCGTTCTTCTACGGACGAGGTATATGACACTTCCCTCATGCCTGGGATGGTTGACCCTGCTCCCACCAAAGTCTCTGCCTGTCGGGCAATGGGGGCCCGCACAATATCGTCCATGGCACCCTCTCCGTACATTTCATTTTGTAAGCGCCGCGCCATGGCCTCATCATCTTCATAGTCTAGACCCCGCGGGGGTCCAGAAGCAGTGTCTCTCAGAGTATTTTTCCGAAAACCAGTAATTTCCGGATCATTGTCATCGGAAATATTATCGTCCGCGTCGGCATCGATGGGATTTAGGGGCCCGCCAGGCATACGTGGGTCGGAAGAAGTTGTTGGTGGTGGAGGTGGAGGAGGACGAGAGGTATTGCCTGCGAGGTCGGCGCCGCCATTTTCAAAAAACAACTGAACTGCTTGATTAGGATCACCGTCGGCAAGCTGTACATATTGCGAGGCCAGCTCTGGGGTCGTTCCGCAGACGGAGACGACAGTGGCAATTGCTTCATCCATAGTGAAGGAGGGAGATATAGTTCTCGGTAGGCGGAGAGGTTTGTGGTCTGGGTTGGTGATATGAAATACAGATGACCCTAACAGAGGTCTCGAGGAGAGAAATCATGAAGAAATTGAAAGTGGGATCATTGTAGGAAACGATGCGTCAGGAAACGATAGGAGAAGGTAGAGGATGCCATGTGTCAAACAGTAAACTGCCAGTCACTGCGTCCAGTTGTGATGGGGGTTTTTTGTTATGAGGCAAAGGCAGGCACAAGACGAGGCACCATGCACAAGGCGGCGAAGGTATGACGAAAAGGGCCGGCGTCACTGCCCGATACATTCAAGGTGATCGAAATGAGACAAACGTGCCAAGAAGTATCACTTTAGTGGGCACTTCAAATGACAAGTCAAGCTAGATGGTAAATGTAGGGCGGAGCACAGAGCTACGAGATGTGTAACAGTGGCAATGTGGCGCCAGGATCAAGAGTGTCAAGTCCAGCCGGGGCTAAGTGGTGGCACGCTCCTTCCCTCGAAACGCGGTCGCGTCGACTCTTGGCAGGCGCGACTGATGGGAGGTTCATGGCTGGGATGCATGACTCGCGCCTGCCACTTCTTGAGTCGTGTCCCTCGCGCCTTCCACAGCTTCAACTTTCTCCAACTCCAACCCATCAAAAGCAGCGACGACCACATCAAATGGCTGCCACAGTGCTGGGAAAGCGTTCTCGACGAGTTCTGGATGAACAAAGTGCGTCTCAATGTCCAAATTTTCAGCTTTGAAGAATACTACTGACAGGATGCATTGGCAGATGGCCCAGATACACCTCCCAGCCCAAAAAGGCGGACGCGACGCTCTGTACCTGAGATATACCAAGATGCAGCTGAGAACAAAGTGTTGGGGAAATCGAATACTCGTCTTGTTGGAGGTCGTAACGGACGAAAGAATGATACTGTACAAGACAGTCCTGTAAAGAACAACACAAACACAACCAAGCCCATTGGAAATTCCAACCATCAGACAGACGAAAACCTTCCACCCTCAATCGTATCGACTCCCACCAATATTCGTTTCAAGGATGCTCTTGCTCTTTCCGCTCCCAGCACACCCAAGCACCGAGTCCGACTTGTTGGCAGGCTTCTCACCCCTCAATCGTCACGGACATCCACACCAGCAAGATCACAAAATGTATACTCGCAGGCCCGACAGTTGTTCACTCAAGCCGGGAATGGAAAGATTATCGGTCGAGAGGCTGAACGTCGTCAGTTGACCAATTTCATCTCCAAGGCGATCGAAACTCGTCTCGGAGGCTGCACATATGTTAGTGGGCCACCTGGCACTGGTAAGAGTGCCTTGGTCCAGGAGATCATGCAAGAATTTCAAGCTGGATCTGTCACAAGTACCACGATCAACTGTGTGTCCTTGAAGTCTTCCACCGAAGTCCTCGCGCGTCTGAGCCAGGTGTTTTGTCCTGGCAATGGAAGCTCAAAGTCATCCAAAGCTGCCCTGGCGAGATTGTTCACGACAAAGAAGGCCAAGTCTGAGATGCGTCTCGTCTTGCTTGACGAAATCGACACACTCCTGGCAGGTGATTGCGAGATGTTGTACAGCATCTTCGAATGGGCTATGCACCCTTCGTCCACTCTCATCTTAATTGGAATCGCCAACGCTCTGGACTTGACTGATCGCTTTCTGCCACGGCTGAAGTTGAGGAACCTGAAGCCCCAACTGCTACCTTTCCTGCCATATTCCGCTCAACAGATCGCTACCATCATCTCGGATAAACTACGATCTCTCATAACCAATGGAACGGCGGACGGCGCTGACTCGATTCCTCTGATGCATCCCGCAGCGATTCAGTTGGCAGGAAAGAAGATATCTTCTCAGACAGGAGATCTACGAAAGGCCTTTAGTCTGGTCCGTCGTGCCCTTGACCAGGTTGAGCAAGAAACCCTCTTGAAGATGAGTCGAGAACAGAGTGTGACGCCGACCAAGCAACCACTCCAAGAGATTTCCAACGTGGCCTCTACTCAGATTGTTCCATCTCCTGTCAGGAGGGATGATCGGTCAGTCCTCAATCATCTTACCTGGGAGACGGCGCCAAAAGTGTCTATTGCACACGTGGCCAAGATTGCGGCGACCATTTTCAACAACGGTACACTTTCTCGCTTGAGCGGTCTGAATCTCCAACAGAAGGCTGTGCTGTGCTCCTTGGTGGCTTCCGAAGCCCGACAACACCGCCGAGATCCCTATACCACCCCGTCCAAATCCGGATCGAGGCTTCCTACGATCAAGAGTCTGTTTGAAAAGTATGCTCAGCTATGTAAGCGCGATGATGGACTGTTACAACCGCTCAAGAACACCGAGTTTCGAGACGTGGTTGCCAGCCTCGAAACCTTGGGGTTAGTGCAGGAGGCATCTGGACGTAGCTCGGGCTTGTTGACACCAGCCAACACGCCATCTCGAAACGGACGGGCGATGGATGACAAACAGGTGGTAAGCGCCGTGTCTGAAAAGGAGATGCGAGATAGCCTGACGGGGCCAGGCTCGGATTTGTTGTTGAGGCTACTTGAAGAATAAGAATTAGGCAGTAATGAACTTCTGTGTTTGGTTTTTGCATGGCGCGGCAACGGATTTACGTGGAGCGAAGGAGCCTTTGTCTTGGATTATTGTTCTAGGCTGCTTACTCGACTGGGTGATGCCAGCCCCTGGTGGCTTCCTTGGGGCTTGGGGGCTGAGTTGGTGCTTGGTCCAGTATGGAGTAACCGAAATGAAAGACCTAATCGTGGACTATGAACTCTCCAGCCCTAAGGCATCTTGGACTCGTACCTGGTTGACCTCAGTAGTCGTCCTATACGGTTGATGGGAACAAGATCTCGATGTCTTCCATTTGCGGGACAAGCTTAGGGCTCATGATTGCGCGTCACTCGTTGCATCCAGAGCAAGAAACTGGCAAGACTGGCAATTGATCGTCGGCTCGTGGCCAAGCTTTTGCTTAAGCTTCTAGGCTTGAGGCCATGTTTTTTGCTTGATGCGCAGTTGGGTGGCACGGGCGGGTGAGTGGGTGGGTGGGATAGGTGGTGCCCAGTCGTACCAGTCGGGGTCAAGTCTCCAGAGGAACCAGAAGTCTATTGTATACTTGTCCCAAGTACTTTAGTTCTTTCATTGGAGCTGACGAGGGTCATGGTGCCATCGTCCATAATCCTGCAAAGACAAGTTCAAGAACAGGTGGTGGGGGCCTTCTTTCGAGTCTTGACACATCACCCCATGCTGAGCTGATCCATGCGCCCTCAAATCTTCCCTTGCCAGATACAAAACTCCTAAACTATCCGCCGACAAATCCCTGCCCTCAACCTGCGCTCTTCCTCCCTTTCCCTCCTCGATTCTCCCAGACTGTCAAAGTACAGGATACCAGATCCTTGTTTTTCCAGGGTGTGCGCACGAGCGTTTACCTCGGCCACGTACAGTCATCAACATATGCTGGCGCGGATACGCGCGATAACACCTTTCCTCCCATCCAATGGCCGAGAACGATCCGAACGATTCCAACATTCCCGCGCTGCGCAATGGCGGAGTCCTTTCCCAGGCGGACAAGATAGGACCTAAGCTGGTCGGTAAAACAGAGAAGTTGGAGGAGAAATATCGCGGAAACACGGGAACGGATTCCGAGAAGAAAGAGAAGAACGGTCCTGCTGGCGGGTACGATGACACGCCTCTACCCAGGGCACCCCCCGGGTACACTCTCAAGATCACATTCCACAAGGCCGAGAATCTACCATTTTCCGACTTTGGCACTCTGTCATCGGATCCCTATGTCCTGGCGGTTCTGCGAACAGATCTTCCCAAGAGGCACAAGCAGGATCCTGATCTCAAGTTGAGGACACCCACAATCCATCGCAACACGGACCCGGAATGGGAAACCGAGTGGATTGTTGGCAACATCCCAGCCAGTGGCTTCCATCTCAAGTGCAGATTATACGACGAGGATCCGTCGGATTACGATGATCGACTGGGAAATGTTCACATTGATGTTCCACGTGTCGACGAGAGCTGGAAAGGGTTCTCCCACCAGAAGTTCCAATTGAAGAAGCGCATGGGGAGCAAACGAGCATATACTTTGCGTGGGTGCGCCGCCTTGATCTCGCGCAAAGTCAAACTGAACGGGAGCCTCATCGTCAGCGTCGAGAATCTCGGCAGGACAGATGCAGAGGACGGTGGTCGCGCATACACGATCGGCCCATTGCCTTGGAGTCGGCATTACTCTCCTCTGATCGGGCGGATAGCGGGCACGAAGAATACAGAGCAAGGCAAAGATGGAAAAGAGGTGCAGAGATACAAGTATGTCCACGCGCTGAGTGTTTTGTCAATGGCCACCGACTAACCCGTCTCCCAGTTTCCAATCTGTGCAAATGCAGTTACGTGGACCTGTCCCCGCAGATCTCTATCATCGATACGTCGAATTCAGACCATTTGTGGCCGGCATGTTTACGGCCCATACTATTCGCGGTCGCCTGCTCAATCGTGCTTTGCACCACCAACATGCTCGTATTTACAACTATGATAAAACTACCAAGTACGGTGTCTTCCAAGAGCCCTGTCCCGAGATGACGAAGCTGTTCCTCGACATGGTAAATTATGACGAGGGGGGCCGCATTTTTACCTATGTCTTGACGTTGGATGGGCAGCTCCGGTTCACAGAAACGGGCAAGGAATTTGGGATCGATCTGCTCAGCAAACACACCATGCATAGCGACGTGAGCATCTACATCGCATTCAGTGGCGAGTTTTTCATTCGCAGAATCAAACATGCAAAGGCACACCGGAACGACGACAACGTCCATCCGAGTGATGAGACACACCCTCCAGCAACGCCACCGGAAGAAGAAAGAGACAACATCGGCACGAGCAGCAGTAGTGGCGGAGGTAGCTCCAGTCAAGCCCATGACGCACAGCCTCTGACAAACGGCACAGCTACCTCTGAGAGCAGGGAACCGTGGCATTACGAACTCGTCATCGACAATGATTCCGGGACGTATCGACCCAATGCGGCGAAACTCCCCCTTCTTCGTAGCTACCTCACGGAAAACTTCCCTGGCCTCAAGGTTCGAACGCTCGACTGCCAGGCCGATGCGGAGGTGCAACAGAAGCTGAAATCCGAGCAGCGGGAGAAGAAGAAGCAATCCCGTGGGGGCAAGCAGGTCATGTACCTGCAGAATATGAGCTTGAGCAGTCTGAGCTCGAGCGATGAAGAGGATCTCGCCACCCGTACTGCTGCGGACGATGGCGGGCAGATCCACGAGAGCCGATACAAGCGGGAGATGCACAAGTTTATGGACGGAGGTCGGGACGAGCACCACGGCGACGGCAACGACGATGAGCATTATCATTCTGGTGATGGGATCGACGCAGAAAAAGGTAAAGAGAAAGAAGTACCTGCAAACGAGCCGGCCACTGCTGGGACCGAGAGGTAGGGCGAGGCAGTGACGCGGCACTATTGAGGTTACAATCATGACCATGTCGGCTTTCAGGAGGCGAAAGACAGTATTCTGTATATTTGTGCTTGTGTTTTGTGTTGGACCTTTTGGGAGGATTTGAGCGAGCGAGCGAGCGAAGAACCGGCTGGATCTGGCCAGGTCTGGGTCTGTCTGATCACTTGGGCATGTTCTCATCGCTCAGAGTGAGTGGTATGAAAGGAATGTGGGAGCGCAGGCCGTGTCTTCTGAACTACCCAACTACCAACTACTTACCTACCTGGGGACATGTATTCAGTCCCTTGTGGTATAATCTTGTCAGGACAGGACAGTGTGTATATCTATCTACTGTTTATAACGCCATGCAATGCGATACCCTTTTTTTGCTGCCCTATTCTAGATTCTTCCGGAGTATCTATACCAGATGCCATCCATGCAATAGTTATCCCTGGCTTTCCATTCCTTTTTGGTAGCGATGACTGTGTTGGCGGTGGTGATAGCTACTTACTACTCCGACCTCATCATCTATTCATTTTCCCACGTCCACCATCTCAGATATGTTGCTACGTATACAGAAGTCCAGGATTCATGCGGTCAGTCGGCTCTCCCACTGACGAACATGGGTCTGTATACCGAGTAAATAGATGCTGTGCAAGTATGTGTGTACATCGATACCTTGCCTGAGGTACCTTGGATTCGTGGCTACCTACCTGCCTACCTACGCGGTCGGTACATATCATTTATACATACAGTACGAGATAGATAGTCCGCGTCCACTTCCACCCTACCTCCATTTCTATTCTATTCCATCTCCCCAGTTCCACTTCCACTTCCTAATACTTCCCTCTTCTCTCCTCCACGACACAGTACATCTCAAGCAGACGCAGCCGGCAACAACCCCTCGTCCTGATACAACCGGAACCACTTGCGAATCATATCGTCCGTGTAGACGGTCCCCGCAAACCCCGCCCTCCGGATCTTGATGCAACTCATGAAACTCGGGTCCGTCGCGCCCTTGGCAAAGACAAAGTCGGCAAACTGGGCGCTCTGGCCGAGGAAGTCGTCCAAGGGCGGAGCTTTGAGCGAGTACTTCTCCCGGATCAGGTCCCAGTCGGCGCTGAAGGAGGGGAGGTCGCGCGCAAAGGCGAACGGTTTGTCCGGACCGGGCTGCATGCCGAGCGAGTGGGCGATCAGGGGCCAGTCTTCGCGCAGGGAGGAGCTCTCGCCGTTGGTGAGGTTGTAGGTCTGGTTCTGCGTGGTGTCGTTGTGGAGGAGGATGTATTCGCACGCTTCGGCGATCAGGTCGGCGTCGGTCGATTCGAACACGCCCTGGCCCTGGCCCGGGAAGTAGAGGGGTTCGCCGCGCTCCTTGAGCACGGCGGCATAGACGCCGATGGTGGCGTAGAGGTTCATGGCGCCGCCGATGCTCAGGCCGATGATGAGCGACGGGCGGAGGATGTTCCAGCTCCAGGGCTGGCCCCGCTGTCGCGCCTTGAGGTAGTCCTCCTGGGCCCAGTAGAAGTTCTGGATGGAGCGGTCCTCGTCGCGGTCCTCGCGCGCCCCGTGGCGGATCGGGTGCACGTGCACCCCGTACGCCTTGGGGCCCTGCAGGATCGTCACGTTGCGGAGGTTCCTGGCGTAGGGGGCGACGGCCTCGACCGTGTTGCGCAGCATCAGCGCGTTGCGGTCGACGTGCTGCTTCTCCTGCCACCCGGCCACCAGGTTGGGTTCCTCGTGCAACGCCGCGAAGACGATCTGCACGATCCCCGTCAACGGCGACAATAGCGCCTTGCACGCCGCTTCGTCCGATAGGTCCAGCGAGTGCCACGACGCCCCGTATGTGTTCAACGGCCGTCGTCGAGACACGGCAATCACCTTGTACCCCCGCTCACCGTAGTACTGCATGGCCGAGCGTCCCACCACCCCCGTTGCGCCCGTGACCAGGATCTGTTCGTCTGCGTTTGCCATGATGCCTGCCTGCTTACCTGCTCGCTTGGCCTGCTAAGTGGACGAGTGTCTTCTGTAGAGGTCAAGTCCATATTGATCGCCTACTTGCCCTGTTCTCCAAGTATACGCATTCTCCATCGCTGGGCCCGAGGAACTCGACGAGCGTCACAAGCTCGGTATGTCCGAATTCAGGATTGCCGACCCCTCGTTGTGTCGTCTTGTCTGGACAAGCATTTAATTCATTGGGGTCGGTCATGGCGTTGTAGGATGATTGGCTGAAAGAAAAAGGGTCGGAAGGAGGGTTCATCGCCACTATAAATACATGGTACTAGGTACCAAGGTAGTGGGTTGCTGTGCATACCTCGACATCCCATAGTGTTCCTGAATCAATGACGTAGTACTACTTGGATATGACTATTCGTATATGTGCATGGAGTGCTCGGCCAGGCCCCTTCAATGCTCAATCACGTTCATTCTTGATCAAATCGAGCTCGTTCTTTTACCCGAGTGAAGCTGACAAGGGAAAGGGAGGCTTCAGGGCGGATACAACATTCTATAAGTGCGACCAGATACTGGGTGATGGGAGATTTTCACTGTGATTTGCTTTCATAGCAAAAGACCATCTAAGAGAGCTAGGAGAAAGAGAGAGCCGTTCACCATCTCGTCGGAAATCTGCATGCCAACTTTTGTTCCATTCATCAAAAACTTCCGTCAATCTCGCTGTCTCGGCCCCAAACCTGAAACGCGTGTGTCTCTTGGTCCCTTTGCCGGCAACCATTGCAGAGAAAGACCATCTGGCTGGTAGTCGGAAAAATCAGAGGGTGGAGGGTCAACACCGCTTCAGAAGTCCAGACCTCAACTCCGGGTTGCTTGACTTGTAATTGTCCAAAGAAGAAGCCTCCCAAACACCTCGCTAGGCCCGAAGAACCGACTGTTTCCTGCCACCCTGGCCCACCACTTTGCCCCCCTTCTTGCGCTGTCGCATACGTCCTGTGACATTCATCGCTGGTACCCAAAAACGACCTCAGACCAAGCACCCTCAACTCTCCTGCCTGCGCTTCTCCTCCAAATCTGCCAACACCCGACTTGTAGCATCGACAATCAGCTTCCATTCTGTCTCATGTATTCTCTCTTCCAGATCGCTCTGCGACTCCCCAGGTTTAATCTCGACTTCCCGCACCAGGACAGGTGCCCCGCGATCTACCTCAGCAGTCACGTAGTGGACCATGACGCCAGTATTCGAGATCTCTCCTCTTTGAAATGCCTCATAAGCACGTCCGATGGCATTTGCCCCGTCGAACTGCCCTGGCAATGCTGGATGGAGGTTGATAATGGGCACATTGGCGGAGGCTAGAGCGTTGATGAACACCGGAGACAGGATGTGCATAAAGCCTGCACAGACCACCAGGTCCGGACAAGGGATGTGCGTGAGGATCTTCTGGGCTAGGTCGGTGTCGTACTGGTTCCGAGCAGCAGTGACCCCGGCCTCCGTGTCCGGGAATTTCTTCTTGTATGCGAGCAGGTTGTGGTATGTCACCGGAATGTGAGCATCTTGGGCGCGAGCAATGCCTTTGGCTTCACGACGATTGCAGATGACATGTGATATTTCAGCATTGGGGAGCAGCCGTCGAGGAGCTGGTTTGTCTTTGGAAGGAGGAGCTTGGCCGCAAGCGTCAATCAGAGCTTGGAGGTTCGTCCCTGAGCCAGAGATGAGCACGGTCAAGCTGAACGAGTTGGAGGTGCTGTAAGTTCTGGACTTGTCGGTGGATATCGATCTCGAGGCCATCTCTTCGAGTGAAGCAACTCGTGGAGTCGACACGTGAGAGATAAGGGTAAGCGAGCGATCGAGGTTGGGAGCTCGGGGGGTGCGAATGAGAGCAAGTTTTTTCCGGTGAAGATCAAGATTCGGGGGTTTCCATCTCACAGCGGTCCGTCTCCAGAGGTGCGGGAGGATAGAGAAGGACAGGAAGGACGGAGCTGCGACATGTGAACTCGGTGACAAGAAAGGGCTCGAAGCAGAAATGGTTTGAGAAAATGCGACAACCCAGGTCCCGTCGAGGGTTGGAGGGGCTTGGGGACGAGTAAAGTAACTTGGGGCTGCTGGACTGCGGGAGCGGCCCAGGGAAGCAACTAGCCGCGTCTCAAAACCCACTAAGGACCTGCATTGGCGTGCCTTAGGGGCCAGCAACGGAGCCACCCAGGGGGTCGCAAGGTTGCGTAGCCCCCAAACAAGCGACGGGGATCGAAATCTCGGGGGCGTGGCATGCGCCTAAACTGTCCATCATGGCTTGGGAGGCGCCGGAGTCAGACACCGGGTCGTCCGACCTCCAAGCTACCTGCGACTTGCGTCTGCAAGTTTCCCCTCGTCACTGTCACACCACTTGTGCTGCCTGCATTGCAGGTCCATGGGTGCGTTGTATCAAATGTCTTTTCCGGTAGTCGGAGCGACCAAGCCAACCGTTGCACTGCTGGAAAAATCCCATCTCTCGAAGCATCAAGCACGTCCTCGTTGTGTTGCGCAAAACGGATGAACCTTTGGGGGATGCGGTGTCCACCCCACCATCTGCCATCATCCCTGCTGTCCCTTCTACTATGATCGACAGACCGATTCCCACGGCCGGGCTTGGATCTCCCCGTCCCTCTGTCTGAGAAGATCTTCTGGCGGGTTTTGCAGCCCACACAGGCAGTATCTTTGGGCGCGGATGCAGGAGGACAAATCCCGAGAGGAGCCCATCTCCTACAATGTCCAGTAACGTTGGCGGCAAGATCGGCATAGATTGATGTCTCGTCAGAGAATCAACCAAGGCACTGCTGCACGCTTAGCAATGCATTGCAGCTCGCTGTTTGCTGAATCGTCGATTCCATTGGCTTCCTCCTGGGACGAACGCTGCGATCTGCCCAAGTGATCACAGTCGATCGCCAATCTATCACGAACTATCACTGTGCCCTCTCTTCGGTTGACCGTCAGCTCGATGGACTTTGCGCCGCGGGACCAAATGGCCGATGCCGCATCAGGCGTCCTGGCTGGGATTTGTTGATGCCTGTCTTAATTCTGAGCATCATCCAAACTACGCACGTACTGACAGGAGTAGAGATTTCTTTTTACCAATGATCCATCCACAGCTCAAGGACAAGAAGAAATACGAAAGATGGACGGTGTGACTCTCTAGTCGATATAACGGCTGCTACGGGCTTCAGGAGAGTTTCTTGCTAAAGTCCGTGCAGATCATCACTCACCTCGACTGCCAAAGATGGTAGGGTGGCGCCTCTGAAGGTTTTGTGGCTGACAGTGAATTCAAGACTTGAAGCACGGATTCTGTTTTACAGGAGCTAGAGGGCATGCACGGATCTGCAGAGACTACGACCACCAATGACAGTTTGCTCTGTGGTGTTGGGATTTGTGCCTGAAGCTGAGCTGAAGAAGACTTTACCCGGGCTCCAGGGGATTGATTCCCCGAAATAATGCGAGTTGTTCCTGTGGGTGAGGTATTGGATTGGGAGTGGATTGTTCTCCTGGTTCGGGGCTGAACCTGAGTCTCTTGCAGGATTCAGACCCTGTTCGGAAAGGAGGTGGGAGTTTGTTTGCTGGCTTTGTGACAATGGAGAATAAAAGGAGAAGAGACATGTTTGGTCAATTGAACACAGTGTGCTGTGCCGAGAAGGATCCTATTCTTTCTCTCTGTGTGGTGTGTGATGTCTGTCTCTCTGTTTCTCTGCCTAGATGGAAGGATGGAAGGATGGATGAATCAATGAATGACTGAACGGGCGACTCTCTCAGTCTCTCAGTCTTCCAGTCCTCATAATGAGTTATGAACAAGTCACCTGCCCAGGACCTTATTTACCTATACAGTAGATACTTCATGTACATATAGTACATGTTATACTAGGTCGTTCCACCGCAGCGGATATCTGGCGCAAGAATGGCCAGTCGCAAACACATTTTCGTACCCAGGTAGGTACCTGATGTATCGGGTAATGCATCATGTCCCATTCGTTCCAATCACTCCAGTTCCAATATATTTTACCGCAGAAACACAAGTATCCAAACTCGGCTGTCATTCTTGTATGGACATGGACATGGACATGGCATACACAGGAACTCATCAGATCAGATCAAGCCATTGGGGTATCCATATATCCATCCATCCATTCGTACGTCCACTTAACGATCCAGATCCCATCAGTCTATCTGCCCATCCGTCTCTCTGACCTTCAGTCTGTCTGTCTACATATCTCTCATCTCCTCCCCCCCTTTTCCTGATACATCGTCTTTGCTTGAAGAAATTGAGACCAAAATCACAACTTCGCCCTTACCTTCTTCCTCCTCTCCTCCTCCTCCTCTTCCTCCTGAAACTCCTTCTTCGCCCGCTCCTTCAAGACCCTCCGCAGAATCTTCCCGCTGACGCTCTTAGGCACGGCGTCGACGAACTTGACCCCGCCGCGCAGTTTCTTGTGGTTGGCCACTTTGGCGTTCATCCACGATGTGATCTCTGCGGCTGCGGCGGCTGCTTTTTGTGACGAGGACGAAGAAGAGGAAGAAGAAGAGACGAGACTCCGGTCCTTGGGGACAATGTACGCGCGGGGAACTTCGGTGCCGAGGATCTGTGAGTCGACGCCCACGACGGCCACGTCGTCGATGAGTGGGTGGGATGCGAGGTAGCCCTCGAGTTCGGCGGGGGCGACTTGGAAGCCTTTCATGCGCGGGGGACGTTAGTTGCCCATGCACGCCCGGAGGGGGGGATTCAGTCCCAGGAACGGGAAGAAGCCAAAAGCAGGATGGAAGAGGCAAGGCTGAAAAAGCAGGTAGGGGACAAAGGTTGGCAAGAGTGATATGGACAGACATACCTTTATATTTGATCAACTCCTTGACACGGTCCGTGATGGTCAAGTTCCCCCTCTCATCCAAGAAACCCACGTCGCCGGTCCGAAACCATCCGTCCTCGAGACACTCGGCCGTGGCGTTGGGGTTGTTGTGGTATCCGCCAAAGATGTTGGGACCCCTGACGTACAGCTCGCCGACTTTTCCTCGCGGCAGCTCCTTGGAGCCGTCAGACTCCTCGCCGGAGCCGGGCACGGCGCAGAACCTGGCCTCGAGGTTCGGCACCATGATGCCCGTGGTGCCGACGGCGGACCACCAGTCCTCCCAGCGCTGGACGAAGATGGTGGGGGACGTCTCGCTGAGGCCGTAGCCCTGCTTGACGCGCACGCCCTTGCGCTTGTAGAGGTTCTCGACGAGCTCGCGCGTCAGCGGCGCCGCGCCCGAGTTGGTCATGCGCAGCGACGAGAGGTCGTACTTTTCCACCACGGGGCTCTTGCACAGGAGCAGCACGATCGGCGGCACGATGTAGCTGAATGTCACCTTGTGGTCCTGCACCAGCGCGCACCACTTTTCCAAATCGAACCGCGCCATGACCAGCGTGTGGACGCCGCTGAAGATGGGACACAAGACCAGACAGTTGAGCCCGTAGATGTGGAAAAAGGGTAGACACGCCAGGATCTTGTCGCCCTGGCCCTTGGGTGGCAGCGGGATGTCGCTGCCTGGAGGCGTCTTGGATCCATTCCACGTCACCCACCCCTCGGCCCGGTGGATCTGTTCGACGTTGCTGGTCATGTTGAAATGCGTCAGTCGCACACCCTTGGGCCGACCCGTCGTGCCGGACGAGTACACCAAAAAGGCGAGGTCGGATTTCGGGTCCAGTTTGGGGGTGCGGTACCGCGCCGTGCCCTCCAGGTTGCGGACGAGCGTCCAGTGCTTGAACTTTCGAGAGGGATCGCTCTGCTCGCCGAGCAAGATGATGTGGCTCTCTGGGATGCCAGCCTCGCGAGCTGCCTTGCGCGCCGTATCGAGCACGGACACGTGCGTGCATAGAACCTTTGCGCCCGAGTCTTTCAGTTGGTAGACCAGTTCGGCGACCGTGTAGCCCGGGTTCGCGGGGGAGACGATGCCACCTGCCCAGAGGGTTCCCAGGACGACAGGCGGGACATCGATGTCGTTGGGCACGAAGAGACCCAGGACATCGGATTTGCGGAAGTTGAAATTGGATTTGAGGCCCTTGCCAAAGTCGATGCTAGATTGCCGCAGCGAGGCATAGGTGTATTGTCTGGAGAGGGAGTCGGCAGATTGGAATATGACTGATCACGGGGGCCAAGGTCAGTGACAGTATCTTTTGATATGCTTTGGTAGGCGTTGGTAGGAAGCACCCTCGTCGTCCTGCTCGATGCACCAAAGAGACATCCTCCCAGAAATCTGGGCGATTCACCGCTTCCACCTCTCCCACTCCTTCTCCTCATCTCAAGAACCATCGAGGACTCAGACCAGACCACCCTCTTCCAAACTGCAGAAAACCCAAGCAAAAACCCACTCACCATGATCATCGGGGAACTCTCGGTCTTTTCTGTTGAACAAAAGCGACCAGAGGTCAGTGACCTGGAGGTCGATGTCCGGAAAGTTCGACTTGATAGGCATTCTCTCAAATCCTTTTTGCGTGTATCTAAATTCTGGGTCGTAGCAGTCAAACAGAAAGGATGGATATGTCCGTTTCTCTAACGATGGCTGGCCTTATTGGGATGGGGCTCGAGCTTCTCCGCGCCGTTGCCTTTCTTGTTGATTTGGTCTGATCTAGTCACACGCGGGACAACGCAGAGATTTTAACAAGGGTAGGTTCCTATGCTAAAAGACCAAATAATCAAGGGGAGAAGGACCTTGGGGAGAAATAGAACACCAAGAGATATTATACGTGCAGATGTATGTACATCAAACACGAAGAGTCTTGGTAAGAGGTAAAATCTGGGGTAAAAAAGGGAAAAATGTCCGATCCAAGTCCGTGATTGACCAAATAATAATCACAAATACGAGCGATGGACGCCTCGGTGGCGTCGCCCTTTTGCTGAGTCGGTCGTGGTGCTCGCACCGTACCAACTTGTGCCGCTCGTCGTCATCTCGCCTCATCGTCTTTCCGCCGTGATGCGACAGTGGCCGATATTGGCCGCTGCAACATGCCGAGGTTCGCTAAAGAAGCGCCAATCAGAGACATTCGCAATAGCCATGCACCCACAGTACAAAAGCACCTCCAAACACCGGATCCGTACCGGACTTGGACGAGCCCAATCGAGAGCGATGTTCGGAGGGATTTCGAGGAGGCATGGGCAGCCAGACCAATTTAACGTGCGTAGAGAGCCAAAGGGACGGCTCCGACATTTTCCAAGCTCCAGATAACCATGTCTTGTCGAGATCGACAGAGACCTCTGTCGATATTCGTTAGAAGCTCTCGAGCCCAACAAGGAGTGCCTCACGTCGCATGGAGGCAGACCGGACGCAGAATATAGTAAGTGGTATATGTACTGGGACGGAAATCCCCACGTTTTATGTTGCGGTCCTGAACGCCCAGCGAGATCCAATCCATTCATCTCGGGGTATAACCATGTCATCGCCCTATGGCTGACATTACCGTGTCTCCCCCATATCCAAGCAGTTCCACAATCACATTGCCCACCGTCGACACTGACCACAGCAAGATCAATCCAAGCCCAATCTTGCGATCCATCCTCCATCCGTTCAATGGCACCACGATGAGCAATCCCACTAACGTCACGAGCAGCGTGATTCCCGATATCATCAACGTCGTACTCACGTCGATTTCGTAGGGTTTGTATTTGATCGGTTTGTGAGGATGTTTGGCGTGCTTGTGAGAGGCGTGAGTGATGCTCATGTACATGCCTCCAATGCCGATCCCCAGCAAAATGTTCAGCATAGGTCCACCAAAGCACGCCGACAGGGCCATGACGGGGTATCCGAGTTTGGCCACCGTGATATCCGCCACCAGGTCACCGCACGAGTTGCCAACAGCAAAGATGGTCAAACCCAATATGGCGTCCGATATGCCCAGAATCACCCCAAAGGCTTTGAGGACGCCAACCACCTCATTGGCAATGGTGGAAATCCATCCTATGGCCACAGCAAACCCCAAGAAGCAGAGTAGTGGCCGATATTTTGGTTCGCGATCAGGCGTTGTGAGTGAAAGGAGGATAAGAAGCGCCACGAGCGAAAACACCAGTGATCCCAGTACCATGCGAACATAAAGTCTCATGCTCAGATCATCATCCATGTTTGCCCAGGCGATAGTCACGACAAAGAATGGTGCTGTGAACACTTGGAGGAACACCAACCATCTGTTCCAGTCCTTGGGTCCACCCAACTCGTCCACCTTTGGTTGAGGACTTTTGCCATGCTCCGACATTTGTCGGGAGATTCCCGTGCCGTGCGGATGAGGCGGTCCGTCAGATGATGGCGACACCGGATCTAGACCTGGCACGTCGTGTGTGGTTTCAAGGTAGCTTGCCGACCTGCGCCGGATGCCCTCCGCTGGGGTCAGGAGTTCGGGATCCGTGACCACCGGCTTTTCCTCCCTGGGCTCGACAACTGGAAGTGTAATGGCCAGCAGAAAGACGCTGGGTGCAGTCACCACCCCCAGTACCTTGTCCGTGTACGACTTCTCCCGCCACCCATAAATGGTAGGAAACAATGCCGCGCAGATAACCTGAGGAGCAGGAAGGTATCGGTACGGCCACCACGAGAATCTCCGCATCGGCGGTTCCTCCTCGTCCGGCAGAAGGCCCAGATGGTGAGTTGACTGGGGCGACATACTGGGTGCCGGTAGGTGAATACTTGGAGGCCGGGAGGACATCGGGGTCAGGAGCATTGGAGAATCCACGTATGGCGGAAAATCCTCGTGACGCAGAACTCCCTTGGAGTGGTCGGGATGTGGCGTATGCAGAATAGGCACTTGCAGTGTCGGTCCGGAGCCGGGCGACAGCAGCGGACTTCGATTGGGAGAATGATGTTCTTCCTGGTAGTCCGGTCGGTGGAAGGTCGTTGTCGGCGGTGCCAAGAGATTCGGCGATCTGGGACGCTCGGCGGAGAGGGAGCCTGTCTCTGGGACTTTAGCACCTGAAGTAGACACAATGAGTTTAGGTGAAGGGGGTCTTTGAGAAGATGGGTCGTTCAGTGTTCTGAGAATGTGGGCGCTCGGCCTCGTGTGGTTTGCAGCAGGAGCCTTTGAATCGGAATCACCGCTGGTGAGGACACTTTCTGAGCTTCTCTCAGAATGTCTGTCGCTAAGAAAATCCGTATCGATGTGCAGATGAGTGGCATCATTTGCAGACACGGCTCGTGCGCGACGTGGACTCTCGCCCTCCAAGTCCGTATAATGTGTGCTGACCAGATTGGGTTGAGAAGCGCCGGGTGGTGCACTGACGGGAATGGGAGAATGGGAGGCCGAGGCGTCGTCAGAATACCTCCGTAAGCCAATAGGTTGGGAATGGGTGGCTTTCTTCTCTAGCGAAGTCATAAGTGATCGAAATTCCAGCGCCCCTATCAAGCTCGGCCGGATCGGGGTCATTGTATTCCTTCGCTCGCCTCGTGCTGGTCGGCCCACCCTCATCCTGCTTTGCAATTCAGCCAGATATCGGTCTCGCGTTTCGTCGTCGTCGTCGAGATCGTCAACTTTCCAGGCTGGGGTTCCTGGTGTCCGCAAGGTTGGGATAGTCTCGCTGGACTGCTCACGCAAGAGGCCAGTTCGTTCCGTAGCAGGGCGTGCTTCTTCGTCCTCCTCGATTTCGGGCACCTCCAACTCCTGTGATTCCGGAATGTGGTGATGCAGTCTCGCCGCAGTCTCGGCAAGCTTCCTCTTCCGTCGTCGGGACAGCCACCAGTGCCAGCCGACCACAAAAAACACATAGAAAACGTAATATGCGATCATGGTGATGGACTCCCAGAATCGCAGACTCCCATCCGCGAGGAATACCAGACTGAAACTCGCCGAGACTGCGAAGAACCCAACGTCGCGAATAAAACTTCTCTTGGCGACTTGGAAAGGCGCAACCAAGGCCATGCTCCCCGCTACCACAGCAGTGATGAAGCTGGCCGCGCCCACCAACTCCCCCACAGCTAAGCTGCCACTGTTACTTCGCATGGCGGCGAAGGTGGAAAAGACGTCGGGGCTGCCATTTCCAAAGGCCAGAAAAGTGACACCCGTCAAACTCTCGCTCATCCCCAGTATGTTCGCAATCGTACTCAGGTTGATACAGAGGAAATCGGAGGCTGCGATGCCGATCGTGCTGAAGAGGAGACATACCCAAACGACGAGGAGCAGAAACGCGAACGGCTGAGCATCGGCGAGCGAGCAGTAGTAGAGCTGGAGGTAGGAGATGAGGCCGGCTTCTTCGTCGGGACAATTTTCCTTGACAAAAGTACATTGGTCTTTGGAAGTGTGGACAAGTCGACACTAGCAATTCGATCAAGAGTCAGTCAGGAAGCTCCATTGGGATAACTGAGAGCGCAGTCAATGCGGTGGTTACCTCGAGATCGCGTGGTGCGATAGAGCGAGTGTCGAACTTCTTCGTCCGAGAAAGGTGGCCATAATTCCGGTCTCGTATGAAGCTATAACAAGTAAAGAGAGTGATGACCAGGGCCGTCAGATAGAAGGCGCGACCTTGTTGGCGGACTGGGCGCAGTCGCCTGGGACGATTGGAGAGTGTCATGGCGGTCGTCGTGATTTCACTTCCTCCCTCATACTGCACACGGAGGTAGGCCGTGAAGAAGAGGGTGGTGCATGGAGATTGCTATACGGGATACACAGATGTGTGCCGGGTGATGGTGATGGCGATATCAAGGCAGAAAGGAAACGCTCGATATTCCATGCTTTCTTGTCTTGTCACTCCACTAAAAATCCCACTTTATTGCGGTAACAAGCAGACCTCGTCATGGTGCAGGTTGGGGGGTTCTGCACCGCCACAGATTAGCGGCGTGATGTAACATTTACCCGCCTATTTCGAGCCACCACACTTAAAAGAAGGGGAGGGATGCTTAGGGGTGCTCGGGACGTTCCTAGACTTGCTAGGCCCAATGCCTTCTACTCGCTCAAGGGCTCCAGGCGTGGCTAATAATCAGCGAGTCGCAATCACCAATAATGAATCAATACCGTCTTGAGCCGAGGTTCATCGCCCGGTAAGACGTCTCTTTTAGTTTTCTTCCCAGACAGATACCCTCATTACCGTGTCGCCATTATATTAAATCGCACCATGTAGTTCCGGCTGACGTCGAGTTGGAACATATTTCCCTCCTCTTCTTTACTACCTGAGCACGCCAGCCATGGCGCCCCCGACATTCGCAGATGTGCTCCCCATCAAGCAACTCTCGTCGCACCAATATACCCTCACTTTGGAGAACGAATGGTGCATAGGGACTGGTAGGTTGCACGATATCCTCGCCCGTATCTACACTCACTGATGACCACCTTCAGTCCCCAATGGCGGCTATACGACTTCGGCCTTTCTCATGGTTGCCCGCACCCACATGTCTCTGACCCATGGTTCTCGCTCCGAACCACACCCCGTCAATATGCACTTGGAGTTCCTGCGCCGCACCTCCGTGGGTCCGGCGGTCTTTACGGTGAAGGACGTCAAGCTGGGCTCGCGCATCAGCAACTTACACATTGTCCTGGCGCAAAAGCAGGAACACAACGGTCAATGGCAGGATCAGGTGCAGGGGTACATAACCATGAGCAATATTGCGACCGAACAAGGCCTGAGCTTCGACACGCAGTATCAGCTCTGGCCGCCCGCTCTACCTGCGAACCTCGCGCTCTTGGGCACCAAAGGCCGGGATGAAAACTATACGATCCGCGCAAACGACCCGTTTCCTGCCTTCCGCCGTGCCGGGCAGAACATTCAGATCTACCTGGTCCAGCCCCATCGCCGGCGACAACCAGGCCAGTCCGGTCAGCCTCGGGCCATCGTGGACCAGTGGGTGCGGTTCGCGCCCAAGACGCCTTCTCTCAATCCCAGTAAAAACATCACAGGTCGCTGGACCAATGACGCTCTGGGCTTCGTGGTCGACATGTTTCCACAGATTGTCGAGTCATACGTAAATCCTGTCGTCGAGGAGGCCGCAATCGGCCAACACAGCCAAGCCGAGCTCAAAGCCTTGCTGAAATCAGGCGAGCCGAGTGCCAAATTCTGGTACCCGACGCTCAGCTTGAATCTGGATGTGAAAAAGTTATTGCCAGAGGAAGGCGTCGAGTGGCTATTTGTGCGAGTCCTGGCCAAGACGATCAGGAACGGCCGGTTCGATTTGAACATTGAGGTTTGGGACGAAGCGGGAGAATTGGTGGCGAGCAGCACACACGCGAGTCTGATCGTGGATGCCAGCCGCAACACTACGAGGAAATCGAAGGAGCAGCCGAAGGACTCGAAGTTATAGGGCTGTGATAAGTTGTCGACGGGGTGTGGAGGCTCACTCACGACGGGAAGAAAACGGAAGAAACCAGATGAGACCAGACAATAGACATAGATGGAAGGAGGATCGGGCATATCAATACAGCCACTGTCACAGGGGTGATATGTAACCTATATACCAGACAGAAAAGAACCCCAGGGTACCCGCGAGTGTCGAGTATCTACATACAATACGAAGCATGTGTATGTGTATTATGTGGTGTAGATAAAATGGTTAGATTCTGAGGAGCGAGGGGTGGAGCGGAAAAAACTAATCTTGAGCTAAGCCAACCAGTGGGGAGGCGGGTTGGGTGCCAAGTTAACCGACATTCTATTCGTACACGGCATATGAGCACAAGACTCCCAGCAGAACTTCATCCACAGCACCCGACAAGCCATGTCTGAGAGGGAGAGATGGAGGGCGGAGTCAAGGGTGGGCACTATTCATCAAAAGGCCACAGTTCTTCAAAGACCCGGGCGTCTTTATCGTCAAGTTTGAGACTGTGCAGCAGTTCTTCTTTCACCTCTCTAAGCAGTCTCTTCGTTTCATCGTACTGTTGAGCCTGTACGGCGCCTTTGTCGGGCCACAGACGTCCGAGACGCCGTCTGATGCCGTCCATGGCGTAGATCCCAGCATCGGCAGCTTCTACATCCTCGTCGATCTGCTCGAGCTCGGATTCCGAGAAGCTGAGCGGGAAACGAGGCCCTCCCGCCTGTCGCACAGCAGGGAGGTCGCCCCACTCGGATTCCAGGGTGGTGAGAATAGCCAGTACGTGTGCCTCGCCAACTTCAAAGATGCGGCGAGAAAGTTTGAGGATGTCATATGCGGTAGAGGTCTGGAATTCTGATGCCAGTTTCAATGGCGTTTTCTTCTGGATCAGCCTGCGGTAAGCTACCAGGAGAGCCTGGCTGTAGGAAAGTTCGAGTGCGGCGTCTTTTTCGGCGGCGGATAAGTCGTCGAAGTTCTTGGGGAGCACTGGCTTGTCTAGGGATTCGATGCCTGGTCCGTCATAGTTAAGGAACCCAGGATCGATGGTATTCTGGAATAGAGGCGCGGCGAGAGTCGACTGCCAGTCGATGATGCCAGTGATTTTGGTGGGATTTGCCGGATCCACGAAGATGTTTTCGTCGTGAAGGTCGTTGTGCCATATGTGTGATGCACATATTGATGCTTCGGCAGGAATGAGGTATCTCACAACGCGGGCAGTCCGTTCCAAAACTGCCTGTTTATTTTCACGCGGTGGCTCGTACAGTGTCGGCCCGCAGAGCATCACCGATTGCTTGGGGAGGCGCGTTGCATTCTTCGTAGCGTTGATCTCGCGGTGGAGGATGGCTTGGTAGTAGTCCGAGATGGAAGTCCCTGTAAAGAATTAGACTGGGACACTCTAAACAGTAATTATCCGTCTTACAAGGACCTCGATCGCATTTCAACGAGGATCTGACTCCATCAACCCAGTCTCGACCGTTGGTTGGCCCTATCACGAATCGGTCGTCTCTGACCTCCTTTCCAGTGCTGTCGGTAAACAGAGGTGCTCTGGCTGCGCCGGCCTCAACGTCATCTGCATAATAGAGGCCACCAATATTTGTAAAACAGGCCGACAGCCACCTTTTCTGAAAGCGGAACAGTTGAATGACCACCAAGACCTTGTCCGTGGGTTTCATGTGGTCCCAGACCCGGGAGAGCTGCACCCCTGGCATCTTTTCCATGATGATGTATTCACTACCAACTGGATTGTCTGCCCTAGAGTTCCAAGCGTAGACATGTGGTGCTGGTGTTTCCAAGATGTTACGGACCTTCACAAGTGTCAGCCAAACCACAGAACTGTCACGGCGAGGGGTGATTGCACGTACAAAATCCAGGGTTGCAACTTCACTTGCAGTGGTGAAATGGGGCACACCGGCATTGGGATTTGGCACTTTGCCGATGACTTGTCTGCCGTCGTCCATGGTGAAGAGATAGGACTTGTTGTACAGGCCGTCGGGGCATTTTTCGACATTGATGCATTTATTGGCCGTTATGGCCTCAGTGGCAACTCGTGCGAGCTTGTTCATGTCGAAGCGTACTCTCCGTATTGACATGTTGTATTCTTCGTCACACACAAAACGGCCGCGCGAGAAGTTGAAGAAATCTTGGTTGGTATTCCAGTCTTTGATGCATCAGCTTCCTTTCTCCCGATGTGTGTTCATGCTTGTATTACCTTTGTCAGTGTCCACCATGGTGGAATGCTTGTTGCGAAACGGCAACAGCCGAGCCATGCGTGTACTTAGGCGTCGAGATAGCCCATGGCAAGAATAGGAGAACATATTCCACGGCGATGGTTTGGTGGTTGACAGCCTGACAACTGCCAGGCGAGGGTGGCTTTTGGCTACCGCAACTCGTTCACTCGAGAACCATAAGGGTAAACAATGTTGTCAAGTCCATTCGACGTGCGTTTTGGAGGTTGGAGAAGGGATACTAGGTAAAATCATCTTTGTGTAACTCCAAAGGACAGTGACACAGCGTCCGACCACGATCTCTCTCTGAACAACCCGATCGGGGAATAGCGTGATGCCGCCCTTGTCTACCGCCGGCTCGCGCCGAGCCGGCGGTAGCGATCACTCCTCGCCTTACCGGTCATGGCTGACCTCCTCGCTGATTTAATGAACTGCGTAGTGAGGCTGTACGAATAAGCGGGCATCTGAGGCTCGATGTTAGGTCGGCACTGGAATGCTGCCTGTGAAAAGATTAGCAGGGAAGGTTAGACGAGGTCTTAGTCCACACTTTAAGTTTACGCTTAATCACTTGCTGAACCTCATAAACTGAAACAGCCTTGCCGCCATAGTGTTTGAAGCAATACCGATTCTGCCAAAGAATGGCTCCCACGGCGTTGACACCTCCAGTCGATGTGGTCTCTGACGGATCAGCATGCGAACAGCTTGGGTGTACCCTTGCACGACTGGTGCTCGCAGCTCTGTCGTGGCTAGCCAAGGGTGCCGGCAAACTGTTGTCCTGGCTTTGGCACGCCTCAGGTGCAGCGTATCTATTTGACTTCATCCTGGAGGCTCTGAAAATCGTGGCCATTAGTGTTGCCGCTGTGCTCATAGTCCCTTGGACCCTCTTGATCGCCATCAGGATCATTCTCTGGGTCGCCAAAGAATGCAGAAAACGAATACGAAGGCCTCTTTGGTCCAAGCCCACGCCGCGACGAGGGTTTGAGGAACCACGACATTTTCATCCATTCCCAGCGGCGTCCTCTAGCTCGAGGGGTTCCGCAAGCTCTAGGACACCGCTCTACTCGAATTACGGCACTTGCGCCGACTCCGCCGGTCGGGCTCCTCCACCACGGGCTCCTCCACCACAGCCTACCAACATCGACCAGCAATTCGTGCCTCCCGCGAAAAAGTCCTCTGTGACCTTTCAGAAGTGGTATCGTCACACTCAAACGTGTCTATCAGATAAACCGAACCTACAAGAATTCCCTTTCCCGCCCATTGCTTCATGTACCGAATGCAAAGACAAAGCAGTTCAAGGCCAGCCTTGTCACCACGCCATTGCTGAATTTTTTCAACAGTCACCCGAATACTCTCGCCAATGGCTGAGACGGGAAAGAAAGCGCTGGCATCCCGACAAATTTAGTCAATGCTCCGATACTATACGCGGGTCGGCGGAGGACGTGTTCAAGATTGTACAAGAACTATACCAGCTCGATCCTCCAATCTAATATAAGCCCTGAGAGAGATGGGGCGGGTTGGGGTTGGGACCTCCTCCATCTCTCTTCGAAAAGTCAATATTTGAGTTTGACAAGATATCAAGTTGGAGGGCTCAAGTTCATGCCGCTGTTCAATGATCAACCTTGGAAATCGGATCGTGATTGATGCCGCAACTCTGGTATGAGCTGTACACAACCCGCCAAAATGTCATGGGGTTCCTGGAAACATTCTCAGGACAGAGACCCTCTTTCCACCGTGGGTAGCGGCGTGGAAGTCCAGAGCATGGGATTTCCTGCCATGTTGGGATCATCCCAATCGAGATTTTCCAATGGTGGCAGAAACGGGTCGAGAAAGTTTTCTGATGCCAACATGCCGGACATGAATTGCTGGAGCATGCCGGAATGATCGGGGGGCGCAGCATCGGCCATGGAACTCGCATCTTGCTCATAGGAGAGTGGGAGAGACATGGCCGTGTTGTTGTCACCAGCATGGGTGGTGGTGGTGGTGACGTCTGTGGTGCTGTCTGTCAGTTCAGCAGCTTGTAGAGTCATGTTCTCCGGACGAAGCTGGGTGGTGGCTGCCCATAGTCCCTGATTGTGGCCCTCGGAGGACAAGGAAGTGTTGCTGCTGTCTCCAACCTCCAGCCAGTGCAAGAGGCTGCTGAATAATCGATACATCCAGTCCACAAATGGCCAATAGTCACGGAACTCTGCGAGACCCAATAGGCACAGCTTGGATTTGTGTTGCAGGACTCGCCTCCGTGCGCCCTGGCTTTGCTCCATGGAAACGATATGGATGGTGAACGAGGCGAAAATGACCGCGATTCTGTGTCCAGTAGAGAGAGAACATCATTGTTAGGTCTTTGTGCCAAATACTAACAACAATAGTAACAGCGACATGACAGCTCCAGCTTACAAATGTACTTGTGCCCGCGGCAGGAGACCCTCACTGAGGAGTTCTTCGACAATGCGAGTCACGGCATTAGCAGACGCCAGGGCCCTCGAGTTGGTTTCGTTCTTGTGTTTCGAGTCCAAGAACCCTTTTCGATGCAGTACGATCCGGCAAAAGCTGACCAATTTTTTTTCCCGTCAGCAACATCTTCCAACTTCTGTTCAAAGAACATTTGCAAAAAGAGGGTAAGATGACGATGACGATGACATACTGCAGGCCCAGCATCAGCATTGCTGCAAACAGCATGGCTTGTGGGCTACGCTCTTCCCCTTCGCGGTATCGTAACTGCTCGGGCAGCTGCTTTTCCCAAGCTGAAAGAGCGTCGTCGATGGCTCCTTTGGCGTCAGTGGGAGAAGGAGGGTCTCTGGGTATTTGACCGGATCGGACGGCTCGAATCGCTCGGCCGACTTTGCATATCACATCAGCTTTTGATTTTCTCTCTCTCTCTCTCCCATGAGACTTTGGGGAGGGGAGTCGTACTCAAAGTCGCCAGTTTCGTCATTTCAATACAATGCATAGCTCCCAGGGGTGGCATTCCGTTCTCATCGCATTCAAAATCAGTCAGGCACAGGGGCTCAACGTCGCAATCGTCGTCGTGGATGATCATGGGCCGGCCTACTGACGCAGCATCGAAATGGTCGCGTACCTAAAGTACATGACTTAGTCGAATTTCTCTGCGTATGTGTGGAGATAGAGTTTCCGCGATCGAAGATACGACTTACGTATAAAGTCCACCAAATGCGTTTCCAGAGCTTTCTGTCCTTTATGGAAAGATGAGAGTCCTTTGTCCTGAAGGGTAGAAAAATGACAGTCAGTCAATATTTCGGTTTTCTTTCACGGTGATGTGTATGACCATACGACCGATGCATGCCCGTCACTTGGGCCAGATGGATAGACGCCGCCAACCAGTGGCTAAAGTCCTTTTTGTCCATGGGACTCCCCCACCAGAAACACATGAGGAAGAGGACCTGGACGATGGTGACGCGATTCTGTTCGTGGTCCGCGTCGTACAGCGCCCTCACCCGCTTGTACAGGGTCGATTGGGCGGCGCGGCGACTCGGCCAGAATTGTATGATGATGCTCTCGTCGCAGCACGTGGTGCCGGCGAACAATAACGCTTGGACGAGGATGATGGGTGCTTGGCCCCTGTCAAAGTCGTCGAGAAACTGTTCTTTGTCGAGGATGGGCTGCAAGGGATACGACCAGGTGAAATACGCGTCGAGGAGTTTCCGTTGGATGTCGGGAGGTGGCAGGGAAAAGGCCCCTTTCTTCTGTAGCAGCTTGATTTCCTCCTGCTGCACGTCGATGTCATCCTGTGGGATATCCTGCGGCTGGTCCCTGACCGTTGGCGGCACAGCATAATGGATGTTGTTACTGTCCACCAATGATCGGGCGCTCAGGAGCTGTGGGCTTGCGGGATAACGAGATTTGGATTTGCTGCTCCGAGCTCTTCGGAGGCTATCAGACCAGATCGATTCGTCTCCAAAATACAGGACTCGGTCGGTCGTTTTGGTCGGCTGGTCAAGTTCATCCTTGTCCTGCTGCGTATCCATCAATCGTACGAGGATCATCTCCGACCCTTCCTGCGGCGGGCACGGCGGGGTACTCTTGGAGCGAGGCGAATACGACACGTCTTGGCCACCTGCCGATAAATGGAGAGCAGCGCCGCTCTGCGTGCTCTGGTGATGATGGTAGTGCTCTGATGGCTGTGTGTGCGGCAGACGGGCTCGGACTCTTTCACGCTGCGGTGTCGGCTGAGACGGAGGGAATAACTCTGGATACATTGTAATTGCAAGTGTTTCGAGATCGCACTCTTTATTGGCATCCAAACAAGCCTGACATTGGTATTGACGGGCATTTCCTGCCCGGTCGGATGTCCCTGTTGTCTCTGGCATCTTGCATCGTATGTGGCGAGAATTGCAGTATTTGCACGCCAACTTGCGCTTTCGCCGGCGGTACGCACGACTCGAGCTTTGCTCCATTTGTTTGAAGTAGATGGTTATTCAGAGCAGGGGACGGATGGGCTTCTTTTTTCAGACCCTGGTAAACTTGTCAAAATATGTCAGGTGAGATTTTAAAGTGATACTTGTTGAGGGAGAGAAAGGCCGTGTGGGTGTTGGCCACTGGTTTTTACTAATGTCGGGGAACCCCACACTCACTTCTCATCTAATGGGGCATGAAGAGACGCAGATCTGGGGAGACAGAGATCTTGGGGCTTGGAGGATGATTGTGATTGAGCACCTTTCCAGACTGTCTTACAGCTTGCAGCATACTCGGTACCTACTTAGAACTATAACAACTGCTGCTTGATACTTGGCCACTGCATGCGTAGACGTCTCCGGGGGGTCCCGATTGTTCTATTCGGTTGGAAACAATCGCGGAGATTAATTCAGTCAGTCGCAAGCCTCTGTGAGTACTTCTGTTTCATATCCAGATTCGAAATATTGATCAATTCCACCTTTGTAGTGGTTTTGTCTATTCGTGGGTCATTCTATCGAGGGTGGTGGCGAGAGCACTCATCCCGCTCGTCCCTTGCTTTACTTCCAAGGTACACGACAACGCTCTCAGCTGAAGGACGTAGACATGATCATCCTTCCGAACCAGCCAGCTTGCCTCGGCCGAAGGTGGTGGATCAAAATGTATCCACAACCATGACCCTCTGTCACATTTCGGCGAAATGACTGAGCCAACATATTTCGGCGAAATGTGGCTGGTTACGAGTCTAGGATCCAAGTCATTCGTTGGCTCGAGACCCCCCAAACACTGACTTGGCTCTTGTATTCTTGCACCCTCCTTCTTGACAGTCCAAAATCATGTGTTGCACGCTCTGACCCAAGCACCATCCACAGGCAACTCGACGCCGCTCACATAACTTGCTCGCTCACTTGCCAGCCACACTGCCGCTTCGGCCACTTCTTCAGCAGTACCCATTCGTCTGAACGGGATCAGGCTGACCAGCTTGTTGTAGTCTGCGCCCGCTTCTTTGGCCTTTTCCACCAATGGCGTGTTGATAAAGCCCGGACAGATGGCGTTGACTCGGATCCCGTCGGTCGCGTACGCCACCGCATCCGTCCTCGTCAGTCCCAACACTCCGGATTTCGAGGCGGGATAAGCCCCGGCCGTTGCGTGCGCGGTGAGGCCGAAAATACTGCTGATGTTGACAATGGCCCCTCGCTGCGTCGCTATTCCGGCGGCATGATGGCGGCGAGGTTGAAGCGTTGGCTCTTGCTTCAGGAACTGGCGGATCTGCGCCCGTTCGCAGAGCCACAAGCCTCTGAGGTTGATGTTGACGACTCGATCGAATGCCTCCGTCTCCAGTTCGTGCGTCCGTAGTCTGGGCCGACTCGTCACGCCGGCGCTGTTGATGCAATAGTGAATCGCGCCAAATCGAGCCACGCCCGCCGCGACCATCTGGTCGACGTCGACCTCTTTGCTCATGTCACCGACGAATAGAACTGTCTCCACCGAAGGTTCGATGCTCTTGAGCTCGTCTGCGACTTCCTGCAGGCCACCTCCAGGCAAGTCCGACAGCACGAGCCTCGTGCATCCTTCCTCGACCAGGATTTTGGCACATGCTCGCCCGATTCCAGACGCTGCTCCCGTGACCAGGCCGACCCTTATGTCGTGGTTAGCAGAGCAGCACCTTGTCTTGTGGGAGAATAGTTTTCTTACCCTGTCATCAAAAGAGGTGCCATTGTGAACCCAGACAAGTGGTTGGAACAGAGGTTGTTATCGCTGTAGTCTTTTCTGTTGCAAACTGTAGCCGCGTCCGGCACCCACCACAAGCAGCCTTTGTGAAAATTTGTTGAAACACAGAGGTCCACGTCTTATTACCTACCAGTGGTAGTTGTAAGATGGTAGATACGATCTTGGGTCTCGGTCCATTTCTTCGGCGAACTTTGAGCCAACCGTGTCGAAATCGCAATTGGCGTTTTGCGGAGGAGAAATCTCAATCTCCCACTGGTTAGCTAGAGTTATTGACTGTCGAAAGATCGTGGGGTACATGAGGGTGCAGCCGGGACATGTAGATGGCCTACTCAACGATGGTTGTTTCGCCGAAGCTTCCAAACCATGTGTGAGCCTAGACAGGGTCTGACCATCAGGCTCATCTTCCCTTTTCCAGGCTCTCGGCTTCAGGACGTGTCTGAGACTCGACCCTCATCGGAGCCGATGAGCGAGAAGCCACATTAAGGGATGAGGACCTGGTGTCGACCATCTTGGAAACGTGCCGGAACAAAGAAGTCGATCCATTTACGCCTCGTCCAAGATAAAGACACACACTCTCTGTCTCCTCAAATACAACACGACGCTGCCTAGTCGTCGGCTATATCGCTGAATACCATGGGGGGACGTTTCAACGAGGCTGTGATATTCATCACGGGCGGTACCTCTGGACTGGGAGCACAGACCTGCGAGCGGTTCTTGGACGAAGGCGCCACTGTCTTTGTTACGGATCTGAAGGTAATTCTTCCCGTGGTATTGTCAAGACATCAGACATGTCCTCTGGGAGTCTGTTGGCCACCATACTACTATCCCACCGCAAACTGCTGACCAAGATCAACCATGAAGGAACGGGATGCAATGCAGCGATTTGGTCCTAAGGCTCACTTCCACCCATGCGATGTCTCTGGTAAAGATTTGTCTCGACGTCCCTGACACAATTTGTCCACCCTTATACGGATCGTACGACGACACTGACATCGAGAACACATTCCAGACTCAACGTCCTGTTTCGCTGCAGTCGATGCTTGCATTGCGAAATTCAAGAAAATCGACGTCCTGTTCCACAACGCCGCAATGCTGAGCCCGATCGTCCCTGTAGTCGAACACGACGTCGACGTCTTCAACAAAGTCATCATGACCAACCTCTGTGGCGCGTTCTACCTCGCCAAAGCCGTCATTCCGCACATGAAAAAGGCGGGAAAGGGAGTGATTGTGAACACTGCCAGTGTCTCTGGCATTGGTGGAGATTACGGCCTTTCTTCCTACAATGCCGCCAAGGGAGGGTTGGTCAATCTTACGCGGACCATCGCCATGGACCACGCGAGGGACGGAATCCGGGCGGTCACAGTCTGTCCCGGGTTTATGGAAACTCCAATGACGGAGGCCACTCTGAAGAATGAACGACTGAGGGAAGAGTTGTTCGAGAGCATCCCCATGAACCGTGGAGGACATCCGAACGAGGTGGCTCAGCTGGTTCTTTTCCTGGCTTCAGACGAAGCATCTTACATTACTGGTCATCGTGAGACTCCCCAATCCCAAGAGTGTCTGGTCATCGGGCGGATCACTGACTAAACACAGCCTTTATCGTCGACGGTGGATGGATTGCTCGGAACCCAAGTCCAAATTGGCCAAAGTACATTGGCGAAGCATGAAGAGGTCCTCACACCGATTGACAGAGAGGTCTCGTCAGGATCTCAAACCATGAGGTCACATATGAGAACAATAACAAAAGCGGAGGACGATGTACGAAGGATGATGAGGCTGCGAGAAGAAAGCGTCGAAGTAAAATCCTAATGAGGAACATGCTATAGGTATTCCTTGTGCCCGACTGCGTGCTGCACCTGAAGGCTCAACAATGCCATGTCTGAAGTCTTGTCTCGATGCTTTGAACACTGATTGAATTCATGAAAGCAAGTAGAGATTAGCAATCACTTGAGTCCCAGAATATCACGTCTTGAGCACCAGTCGGGAGCATCTCCTGAATAGGAACAGACTCTGTCAAATTCGCCGAATAGCAAAAGATTATTCTCAGCAAAATGTACGCCACCGTCAAATTCGGGATTGACTAATGATCGTCTGGCGGACCGTTTTCCAGTCTTGGTTCTGGTCCTTCGAGTACCGGTCTATTTCAAAGGGTATGTAGAATCACGAACTGATCTCCTGCTCGACAACTATCAAAAATCATGGTTCACTCGACCAGCAAGACGTACCAAGTCCGCTCAGAAGGCATATTTCGCGGATTGCCTGTCATTGATCCTGCCCAGAGAAATCTTCGAGCTATCGTTGTCGGCGCCAGCGGTCAATCTGGCCAACCCGTGGTGGATGTGCTCAGCTCCAGTCCGGACCGGTGGGAGAAGATATATGCCCTGTCAAGGAGACCGCCGGCCACAGAGGCGAAGAACGTCGAGCACGTAGCGGTGGACTTGCTCTGGGAGCCTGGTCAAATTGCGAGTGCCTTGCGGAAACACAAAGTCCAGGCGTAAGGCCACCCCCTGCACTCTCCCAGTTCCTTCTGTTTGTTCTCAAGGGGGAATGGAATTGACTTTGCGACTTCCTACCCAGTGATTACATCTTCTACTTCGGCTATGTCCAGGTTGCAAGACAAGGCTCCGACTCAGAGGTGTTTGGGGATGCAAATCACTTGGCTGAAACGAATGGTGAGAGACTTTTCACCCAGCGCACACGCAGATGAGTTCGTTGTGACAGTTCTACCCATGCAGGGCGGCTCTTTGAGAACTTTCTTTCCGCCTTGGACCAAGCAGATGTTCAGCCCCGGCGAATCTTGCTTCAAACTGGAGGAAAGAACTACGGCGTCCACCAAGGCCACGTCAACGTCCCTCTGACCGAAGGAGCTCCTCGCGTCGAGTTGGAGCCCAACTTCTATTACACCCAAGAAGATTTGTTGGTCAAGTATGCCAAAACTCACCCGGGGGTCAGCTACAACGTGACAATGCCGCAGTGGATTCTGGCCGCCGTCGCCGGTACAGACATGACCATCTTCTATCCGCTTGCAGTCTATGCCGCCGTTCAACGAAAGCTGAACCAGCCCCTGAGGTATCCCGGGGATTTTGTATCTTGGGATAACAATCATCCCATATCCTCAGGTTTCATTCTGGGTACATTTTACGAGTGGTTAGTCTTGAACCAAGGCACGGCAGGGGAGTCTTTCAACATCACCGATGGCTCCGAGTTCACTTTCTCAAAGTTGTGGCCAATTCTGGCATCCTGGTTTGGCTTAGAGTGGCTTGCACCTCAGGAGAACGCCAGTTACCACGAGGTAGAGCTGCCATTTGTCCCGAGAGGGTATGTTTGGAGCCGCCCCTGGTGTTTCTGTCAGAGAGAAGAATCACTTGCTGATGCGCTGTGTTTTAGATACGGCCCAAAGGGAAAACTCCGGTCAACTTTCAGCTTCATCGAGTGGGCAAAGGAGCCCGCAACTCGGCGAGCCTGGGCTGAGCTGAAGCAAGAATACGGGCTCAATACCGAGCCTTTGCAAGATCCCGACAAGACTTTTGCTTTTCTACAGTTTGCGCTCGAGCTGACATGGTCCTGGCAAACGAGGTGAGAATTTCCTCGGATGGAAACCCAAGGGGGCCAATACTAATAGTGGTTTTCTAGCATGGACAAAGCCCGCAAGTTTGGTTGGCATGGTACTGTGGATTCTATCGAATCTATCCATGCGGTATTCAAAAAGTTTACCGAGATGAAAATGCTTCCACCGTTCTGAAGTCCGAAATCATGCCTCAAAAACAAGACGAAGCGTTAACCGTGTGTGTGTGACCAACGGAGACAACAATGCACCAAGCTGGACAGTTAGTGGCATAACCGGGGAAGGATGTCCGAAACATAACAATGGGGAATATTGATTCATGCCTTCCTTGTAAACTTTCCCTTCTCCCACCGGCCCAAGTTGCAGGAGCCTCTCTCGCGTAAGTTGTGGACTCCTGGTCTGCGATTAGACCTAGCTAGAAGAATACGAAGAGATTTACCCGTTACTTTTAAGGCCCCTTTCTTCGCTCTAGGTATTACCCGGTCGTCCATCTCCTCCAACCGTCTTTCTACGGGCAAAGCCATTGCTGATAAAGTCCAATCGATTTCGCCGGGAAACGTTCGCCGAAGCTCGGGGAACATGAGCACTCTGGTACTTTAAGAACTTCGGCACCATGGTGTGTACTTGCTCTAACAGCCGGGCTCAGGCTCTGTGGGGGACTATTAGCACAGGTATAGGCCGAAGCTGGTCGATGTTGTAGCTTAGAATATAAGAGAACTTCTGGGACAGATATTATAATCTACTCGTAAAGCCACGCATGTTTTGAATCGCAGTTTTGCAACGAACGGGAGAACTAGAAACCACAGGATTAACAGAACTCAGACCATCATGACACGTGTGCTTCTAACGGGTGGCTCTGGCTTCATCGCGGCGCATGTATTGGACCATCTCATCCAGCGAGGCTACAGCGTGGTGACGACGGTGCGCTCTCCCGCCAAAGCCGACAAGATCAGAGCTGCATATCCAACCGTCGGGACAGATCGACTGGACTTTGCAATTGTCGAAGACATTGCTCAAGACGACGCGTTCGACGCCGCCCTCACCTCGTCTACTCCGCCCTTCGAAGCCGTCATCCACACGGCCAGCCCGTTCCATTTCAACGTCACGGACGTGCAACGAGATCTCCTCGACCCCGCGATCAAAGGCACGACGGGTCTGTTGAGGTCGATCGTCAAACACGCCCCCACGGTCAAACAAGTCGTCATTACGTCGTCGTTCGCCTCGATCGTGAACCCCTTCAAGGGATCCTGGCCCGAGCACATGTACACGGAACAGGACTGGAACCCCGTCACTCTGGAGCAGGCGTCGGAAAGCATCGCCAACGGCTACCGGGCAAGCAAGACGTTTGCCGAGAGAGCAGCGTGGGAGTTCTTGCAGCAACAACAGTCGCGAGGACCGCCGCCTTTCTCACTGACCACCCTCTGTCCACCGATGGTGTTGGGCCCCGTGATCTCCCACCTCGACAGCCTGGACCGCCTCAACACCAGCAATCAGATCATCGGGGACCTGATTCGGGGGAAACACAAGGACAAGATCCCCGACAACGCCACTTTCACGTGGGTCGACGTGCGGGACCTCGCGCTCTGCCACGTCCTGGCCCTGGAGAAGCCCGGCGCCGCGAACCAGCGCTTCCTCGTCGCCGCCGGCTACTTTTCCAACAGGGAGCTCGTGGAGATCATCCGCACGAAACACGAACGACTGCGCGACCGGCTGCCCGCGGAGGACAGTCCCGGCGGTGGCTATCCCGAGGGAGGGCTGTACAAGGTCGACAGCAGCAAGGTCACAAAGACGCTGGGCATTACGTGGAGGGAGTTGGCCGACACGGTCACGGACACGGTGGATTCGCTGGAAAAGTTTCTGTCATGAGCTGAGACTCGGAATTAGGTCTACCAATTTAAACCGCCCCTAAAAAAATAAAAAGCACGCGGTATATCATGTTACGTCTCTAACGCGCATCTATACACAATAAGCAAGATGAACCATGACGAACTATTCCAATGCCAACGACTAATTGCCATGTTTGGAGACTTGCATGTTAATTGCCAATTATGTGTCCAGGGAACTCTCATGTGGTTCTGACTCTAGAGGTACTGAAAGAGTTCATTTCTGCACCTATCGGCCGTGACTTTTAGTGACAAACGGTCTGGGAAAGACCTGAGTAGCTCGGTTGGCCCTACCGAAGCTGTGGAAGAAATAAATCCATCTATAAAAGCCCTTCGATTACTCGATGTTCAGCGCTTTGCTCGGCATTTCACACTAAAGTCCTTGCAGCGATATCGGTTTGATCGAGATCCCTCAGGGGCCCGTGCCCACCATTGAGAATTATAATTTGCTCTTGGAGCTTGCCATCATTGAGACATCTCGTCGTCACCTATCCCATCACCTCCGGCGGCGCGTGCGCACCAACCACGCCCTGCGCATTCTCCGCATGGAAGCCGAGGGCGCGTTTCTTCTCTGCAAACTCGCGTTCCATCTTGTACGCGAGGGGACTGTCGCTGGCGAGGAGGATGTCCAGGTCCTCCAGGTGACGATTGGCCGTTTCGACGTAGAAGAACCACACGGGGATGATTTGGAGGAAGTTCATGATGGCGAACATGATGAAGACCCACCACCCGACGGCGCTGATGACGTACGGGATGACTTCGTTGATGACGGCGCCCCAGATGGCGAAGGATACCATGGACAGCGAGACGCCCTTTGCGCGTGTGGCGAGGGGGAAGATCTCGGTGGGATAGACCCAGCTGTACGAGGTGTGGGTATCAGCAGTCAGTCAAGCGAGTTACACTAAATTCTGTGAAGGAGAAGAGGGAACGCAATGGGGAACTGGCCAGGGTCAGAGGGAGACAGAGACGGGGAGAGACAAACCAGCATGTGATCCAGGTACTGCCGAATCCGCAGGTGTACAAGAAAACAAACGCCACAACGGCGGCGCCGTAGGCTCTTTTCTTGGTCAACTCGGTATCGGGGGTGTTGATGGCTTCTCGCGCGAGTGGGCCGGCAATGAGCAGTGAAGAGCCCATGACCACCAGCCCAATCAACATCAGCTTTCGTCTCCCGGCTCGCTCGACAAAGTACATGCCGATCGGGACGCTGAATGTGTAGGATATAAAGTTGAAGCCGGCCAGCATGGCAGGCAAGTTTCCAGTAACTAAGAGACATAACAGATGATCAGTCCAAACTTCTTCTTCTTCTCTCCGTAACGTCAAAGTTGACACAAGACAGAAACCATTGAGGGCAGGGGGTGTACTCACATCCACTCAAGCCGAAGATGATGGGTCCATACGCCGCAATGGCGTCGGGACCACAGAGCTTCTCCATCGCCTGGATACCCATGGCCAGCGCAACACGACGACGGGTATGCAGCGCGTCCTTTTTCCAGATCATGGAGAGAAAGCCGTGGGCCGAGGACGTCGCCTCGACGCGAATGGCCTCTCGAATCTCTGCGAGTTCCTGCTCAATCGCCTGCTCGGAAGGCTGAAGGCGACAGCGGAAGAGGATCTCGCGGGCCTCGTCGAAACGACCCGTCTTTGCGAGGTGGCGGGGTGTCTCTGGCAGGAAATTGGCCGCAAGGAGGATGAAGATCAGAAACACCATCTGGAAGCCTTGGGGAAACCGCCAGGCGAACTGGAGAGACCGGGTCTTGAGCGCGGCGTATTCCATCCAATATGTCCTGGTTTGACGTTGTCAGTTATGGACAACCCTTGAGAAATGGTCATGTCTGTCTGTGTGCCGCTCAGGCAGACAGGTAGGTAAGTCGTCAAACTTACATAGTCGCCCCTCCGACGCACATGGTAAACTGCACCGAGACATACGCGCCCCGTAGGTTGTAGTCTGCGAGTTCCGACGTCCAAATTGGGGCGATGGTGTTGAGGTGGCCGCAACCGATGCCGCTGATGATACGCGCGCAGACCATCCAGGAGAAGTTCTGAGCCGACGCCAAAAGACAGGCACCCACGATCCCCCAGACGCACCCCAGCTGTATGGATTTGAGTCGTCCAACCTTGTCGGCGTAGCTACCGGCCAGAATTCCACCTGATACAAACGCATCCCGTGTCAGCCCACACTTCTGAGGAAGAACGAGATAACAAGGTATGGTAGGTTGGAAATATACCGATGAGGAAACCCAGGAACCAGAAGCTCACGATGCCTCCAACGCGAGCGGCATCACGGTCCGTGCCTCCCGCAGAGTCCATGTGTTGCAGATAGTCCGGGTTGATGTTGACCAGGCTCATGACAGCGGCGTCGTAGCCAAAGAACAGCAGACACGTCCCTGCGAGGCCAAGGATGCATGACACCATGGGCATACCCGACAGTTTCAAGCATCTCGACCTTGAGTAGCCTCCAGGGATGTATTTTGCCCAGGTGGGTTCGGCTGCAAGAAAACACACACACACACGCGAATGTCAGCCATTTCTCCTCATCACCAAGACCGAGAAGAAGCTCTGGACAGACCCTCTATGTATTGCTCCGTGACAACCACGTTGGGCTGAACCTCCCAGTTCTCGTATTCCACCTTGTCATCGCCCATGGCTGTGAGGGAGATGGGACAGATTCCTGAACGCTCAAACGATGAAGACTGTATGTGAGGCAAGATAGGTATGATGCTGTAGTAGATGGAGAAAGACCCACGACATCTGGATAACGACCATGACGAAGGTATAATATAGCCAGAATGAGGACCCCCCGGAAACCCTTCCCACAGAATTCTGGGGTATAGATGCCAACGGGAAGAAGATATCGCGGGGGAGAAGGCTGGTCGCGGAGTGCCCACATGTCCGGTGGACGACTTTCGCCGAAAACGGAACGGACCTAAACGTGGATTGGCTCAAGGCGTTGCTATTGGTGCCCGTGGGGAAGAGTTACTCGAAGGTAATCTTGTTGCCTGGAACATGGCGCGTGGAGATTGTCTTTTCCAAGACGGCATGGCTGGGGTAAGAAAGGAAGACCGCATTTCGGCGAAAGAAGAGTAGACCGGATTGTCCAACGTTGCTGGTCTTGGTGCAAGGCAGGGGTAGTATTCGTACACACTACATGTAAAGTAGTCGTCAGCTATTCGATTCGTACTGTGCCTTCGAAACGCGAGAGACAAAGACGTCCACTTGTAACCTAGGGTACAAGCGCTGATTCAGATTTCACAACGCGATTCCCACAAAGTAGAGGGAGGATGTCAACGGAGGAAGAGGCGACCATGGAGATCCCCAAGGAGTGTTGGGCAGGAGTTGTCGTGCGTAGACAGCAGAACTGTGAAGACTCGTGCATCTCAACTTACAAACGTCGGACAGAAAAACGAAGGACCAGACTTCTTCGTGGCAGTTGAGAGAGTTCCAGTGCCCAGCATTGGTTGGACTATACACACCCGGTTATAACTGCTGATGGACCAGTTGCTGATGGACGATTTTCACCACAGGGCCTTCGGAAGTTCTCATCAAGCTCAATGTAACCGGATTGTGTCTGACCGATGTGCATTTTATGATGAATGACTGGACATTCCCAAAAATGTCGGAGATGGGACTTTCTTGTGCCGGCCACGAAGGGGCTGGAGTGATTGTCAAGATCGGTGACAGTGTCAAGAGTTGCAAAGTTGGCCAACGAGCGGCATATGGTCCGATCCATAGCACATGCGGCTTGTGCGACTCCTGCAAATCGGGAAGAGAGACATACTGCCCGCAAGCAGTCTATACAGGGGGGACAGTGGACGGTAGGAACGACCAATGACTTGCCCTCCTGTGTGAAGAGGCTGTGAATTGATTTCTCGCAGGAACTTACAAGCAGTTTTGTGCTGTCCCCGAAGGTTTTGTCCATGTGCGTTGCAGAGCAAATTCCTCGAGGAAACTGAAAGAATAGACACTGATACAACATCATGGCCCTAGCTCATTCCCGAGGTATCTTGACCAGGACTGATATCTGATGTTCTCCAGCTGAAGCAATGACCAGGGAGTTTCTGACTACGTGGCAGGGCCTGCCATGTGCTCTGCAGGTACCATGTATGCTTCGCTAAAAGAATCTGGACTTGGAGCCGGTGACTGGGCCGTCTTCCCTGGCGGAGGTGGTGGAACAGGCATCCAAGGTGTACAGCTGGCCTGCGCCATGGGCATTCGACCTGTGGTGGTTGATACTGGCGAAAGTCGTCGATCGCTTTCGCTCAGCCTTGGTGCTGAGTATTTTGTCGATTTTATGACCGAGGCAGACCCGGTCAAAAAGGTCTTGCAAGTCACCAACGGAGGTGCTCACGGCGTGTTTGTCAGTGGTCAGTGTGCTCCTCGAAGCGGAGATATCTGTGCGTGATTGGATCTGATTTGAGCGATTAGCTGTACAGGCTTATCCCGCATCGCTTGACTATCTTGGTTCACGTATCGGTGGAGTGGTTATGTGGTATGTCAAAACACCTTGAAACTTCTGATTGATGAGAAGCATGGATTAATTGAGTCGGAAACAGCGTCGGACTCCCGCCCAAGGGTCGATATCACATTGATGCGGATCCTACCCAGCTTTGCTTGAAGAACCAGTCCATCAGGGGTACCCTGTCGAGCAGTCGGAAGGATATAGCTGCCACCCTGGACTTTGCGAAACGAGGTGAGACGCTTACAATGGTGACAGATGAAAGCAATGATATTTACTGCTGGGTTCAGGAAAGATCCACCTGGAGCCTGTCGTGGTTGGAGTGAGCAAGTTCAATGAAGCTGTGCAAAGGTTGAAAAAGGGTCAAGTTGCAGGGTGAGTTCTATACAGTACAGGCCTGTACAACGGGTTGCTGATGACTGTAGGCGCATAGTGGTAGACTTTAACCTTCCATAGACAAGAAACGCACACTTTCTGAATGCCAGCAATGAAAAAGCAGGCCGGTGTTGAGACGGCGGCATGATAGGTCGAGGAGGTGCAATGCGGCTTCACGGTGGTTAGTATATGGAGTGTAACATTGACGGACTGGTCATTCACCATCATGCGCCTGCCAGTCATGTCTTCAACGGTATGAATGATCTTTCGCCGAAATTACTCAACCAAGGGCGAACAACAATGCTATGGCTGCTATAAAATCTGATCTCGTTGCACTCTCCAGCGGGATATACTCCTTGAACAAATATTCAGGCAGCCTTACCCCCCTGGACGCCCAAAATGCTACCTCACCAATCATCTCATCCGCCAAAATCAATGAATCTTCGGACAATTTGCTCCAGATACGCGGCCTGCATGAGCGAGCGCAGATTCTCCGAACTACCAGAGTTTGTCCACGACGGCGTCATCTACAACGCACAGCCGCCGATGACCAGTCAAGATTACGGCAGAATGATCGATGGGATTGTTGGGAAACTCGAGAATTTTCGCCTTGATCTAGAGATGTTAGTTGTGGACGACCGCTGCTCGACCGACCTGGACGGCATGGTCTCAGCGAGATTCAGGCTGAGTTATGATTCTCCGAACAAGAAGTTGGGCCAGGATCGCGTGGTGTTCTACGAGCACGTCTTCTTTCGGTTCCAGGGGGGAAAGATCGCGGAGATATGGCCATTGATCGCCTGGCCGGAGACATGATCCCACACACTGGACATGACAGGCCGGAAAGGTTGATACTATTGTATAGACGTTGCACATGTCGCAGAACCCTGTGATCAAGTTACGTGAGGAGCACAATAAACTAGACGCAAGCCATCTCCAAACCCCTTCCTTGTAGTTCTCCGTCATCAAATGGTCCTCTCTACCCCGGGTCAACTTTCACTCGGACACCTTACGACATAGAAAACTTGCATGACTATTTTCCGATGATCCAGCCCTGATAGTCCTTCTCCAGCGTCTCATACAGCATCTGCATATATGACGGGAGCCCCCCTGCCCAGCTGAGCGGCTGCACCTTCTTGCCTGGGATATTTGCTCCAGTCCACCAGCTGTGTGAAATGTCAGTGAAGGACACCCTTTTGAGCCGCGGAGATACTTATCTTGCCCTGGGGGAGCAGAGTTGCTTCCCATCGCTCACGAATCTTCTCGGTCCAGGTGTCGGCTGCTTCCTCCTTGGGTTCCAATGTTTCTATGCCCTCGTCGAGCATTTTCTGGACCAGCTTTTCGAACCATCGACCTTGAAATTGAATACAGGTCGGACCGTTCCTGGGAAAGACATGCTGTTAGCTCAAGAGCCGCCAGGACAAAAGAGAAACACCTACGAGAATGTTGATGGTGCTTGTGGCCCAAACAGGAAGAAGAGGTTGGGGAACCCCGGGATCGCGACCCCCATGGAGGTTTTGACGCCGTCACTCCAGTATTGTTTCAGGGTTCTTCTATCAACCCCTTGGATGTCAATGTCCATGAAGCCACCCGTCAGACCATCGAAGCCAGTTGCGAGAACAATCATGTCCACATCGACTTGCCCCGCCGCGGTGCGGATCCCCGTGGCGTTGACTTCCTGGATAGGGAACTCGTTCAAGTCGACAATGTCGACATTGGGCTGGCTGAGAACCTCAAAGTAGTCTTGTTCCAGCGACGGACGCTTTGCGCCAAAAGGATGCGGTGGAACCTCTGGCGCCAACAGCCGGGCTTTCTGGGGATCCTTGATGCGCTTGAGGACCATGCGGCGCCAAAAGTCGTACGCGGCGTCGTTGGCCCTTTGGTCCAAGTTCAGGTCGTCGTAACCTGCGACCCAAAACTTGAAGCCGCCGTCTTGTATGAGGCGGTTCCAATACGCTTCTCGCTCTTCACTCGTGTCATCGAAGGTCTTGCGGCCATTTGATTCGTACGGGACACCGGCAGAGGTCTTTTCACATGCTTTGAAGGCCGCCTCGTACAGGCCACTGTCTTTCTTTCTCTGCTCTTCCACAGGATCCAGACGACGCTGCTGCATCGGCAGACTGAAGATGTTTCAGAATGCGTTCAACTTCGGATACGGGACACCTTACCAAAAATTAGGGGTGCGTTGATACACCGTGAGATGCTTGCAGAGTTTACCGGCTTCTTGAATCACCTGGATCCCACTGGCCCCGGTCCCGATGACGGCGATGCGTTTGTCTTTGAGGGCGACATCGTGGTCTGGCCAATGAGCCGTGTGGAACATCTCACCTTGAAAGTCGGCCGAGCCTTTGAGATACGGTTTGTACCTGTGCTCCGTTCAGTCATTCCACAGAAAGACTGTATGGTGTCGCGACGCACTTACTCCTTGGCCGCAAAGCCCACATTCGCAAACAGCCATTTGCATCGCGTCGTGGTTCCGTCAGAACAGCCTACGACCCAGCGTCGACTCTCGGGATCCCAGTGTGCGTAAGTGACGCTCTTGTGGTACTCGATATCTTTTCGAAGGTCCCATTTTCTCTCCACGTGCTGAAAGTACTTTTGCAATTCGCGGAACCCAGGGAATCGCTCAGAGAAGGTAAAATCCTCCCAAATCTCCCGATCGAAGAACTGATATGCCGGCGAGTCGCTGTCGACGCGAGCACCGGGGTCTTGAATGGTGAGCTTCTGACCCAGCTATGAGGAATGCAATCACCTACACCGATTCCAATGCCTGCGGCGATCTTCAGTCAGACTGTCCAACGCTTTTCACAGTCGAGATACGAACCAGACGCCTCCAGAGCCTGACCCGCGTTCAAATATCTTGGCTCGCAGCCCCAATTTGCGCAGCTTCGGAAGCATTGTGTAGCCTCCAAAGCCGGCACCGATAAGTATGGCATCATACTCGCGGCACTCTCCTAGGGAACCCATGTCCGGCGGGAATATCGTCTGGTGGCGGAGAGCAACCTGCAGAGCGAGTGTTGCTGTTGAAGAAAGGCACAGCACTGGGATGAAGGTATTTGACGAACGAGCTGGAAGGGTTTGTTGAACACACGAATCTAACCTGTTGCTCACAAGACCCGATATATGCTATCGAGACATGCATTGGGTTGATAAAAACTTCCCCAGCGACTGGAGGGATCATAGCGGCGCCTCGAGTCTGAACCTTGCCGAGAGGTTTTCGGCGACAGGGGTATTTTGCCTTGTCCCATTTCAAGGCCATCCATGATATGCCAAATCGTGTGCTTTGTGCACGGCCAAGTGGTCTGACGCGTCTAGATCACCGGTCAATTCATTTCGGCGAAAGGGGACTTGAGTGCCTTGAGGAGTGGAGCCCCCGATGGTGTTTTTACCCGCCTCGGGGATCCGTACTCTGCAACTCACTTGCGACTCCAGCAGAACCACAGGCTGGCTTCCGCATTGGAGCTGGCGAAAAAGTCATTCCGCCGGCAAGGCTATACATGGCAGTGGCATGATCGCACTGACCTCGGCCTTTGCCAGAGCCTGGGGGGATTTGATTTATTCCAGGACCTGATGCCACTTCCGCTTGTGATGCACTCCCAACAGCATCTGATTCATTTACCACCTGACAATGGCATACCATAGCGAGACCAACGGCGTTACAACCAGCGCGACCAAGAGCACGCCCAATGGAACCAGCAACAGCGCTGGTGTCACGTCTGACGGGGTCCCTGAACCAACTGCCCATGCCGGCGACTCCCAAAGTCTGAAAGATGCGAGCACAGTACTGAACCCTCTGCCAGCATACACACCCAGAAAGCTCCGTGTCGTCACGATTGGTGCTGGCTATTCGGGTCTCACGCTGGCCCACAAGTTCCAGCACCAACACCCCGACCTCGCCGATATGATCGACCACACGATCTACGAAGCGAGGTCCGAGCTGGGCGGCACTTGGCTGGTAAACACCTACCCGGGCGTTGTCTGCGATGTTCCGTCGCACATCTATGTACGTTCCGCAGCGTCTCAAGAGCGGGTTGTTTGATTGCTGACCGGCGAAGGCATTTCCGTTTGACCCCAACCCGAGCTGGACTCGGTTCTTCTCCACCGGACCTGAAATCTGGGAATACATGAAGAAGACGGCTAAGAAATGGAATCTCGAGCGGGACGTCAAGTACAACCATCGCGTCACGGGTGCGTATTGGCAAGAAGATCGCGGTCAGTGGCGGGTGATGGTCGAGCATAACGGCGCTGTTGTAGAGGACTATGCGGACATCTTAATATCAGCGCAAGGTTTCCTGAAGTCAGAAAGCTTTTCCAGAGAAATGATCCAAGTTCGGAAGTAGCTGACTTGTGTGCCACAGCAACTGGAAGTGGCCGTCGATTCCTGGACTGTCGCAATTTACAGGTAAGAAGGTCCATTCGGCCAACTGGGACCACGAATACGACTACAGCAACAAAAGAATTGCCGTGATCGGCAACGGTTCATCTGGAATACAGATCCTACCCCAATTGGCCAAACTGCCTGGCACGAAGGTGACGAGTTTCCAACGCGGGCCTACATGGGTGGTCAGCACCATGAACCCGGCTTCCCTGCTGGGTAAGGACGACCCGGCATATAACCCGGCGTACACCGAGGAAGAGAAGCAAGAGTTCCTGAACAACCCCAAGAAACACCATGAATATCGCAAAAAGATAATACACAACATCAACGACAGTTTCAAAATGGTACGGCCCTGACCGCGGGCCATATACTTGGATATGAGAACGCTGACAGACCCCCGCAAGTTTTTGAAAGGTTCGGAGCTCAATCGGCAGATCTATGAGCTGGCTCGTACACAGATGACGAGCAAATTACAAAACGACCCGAGACTATGCGAGTTACTGATCCCGAAGTGGGAGCTGGGCTGTCGGAGGATCACACCCGGCGAAGGCTATCTCGAATGCTTCTTGCGCGACAACGTCGAGCTCACTCAAAGCCCCATCACGCACATCGATGCCGACAGCGTCGTCACCGCCGACGGGAAGACGTACAAAGTGGATGTTGGTAAGGCTTACACATTCTGACACACACCGCTCCGCCAGAGCTAATCCAGCGCGTCCTCTGCAGTTGTCTGTGCCACGGGATTCGACGTCTCCTACCGTCCTCAGTATCCCATCGTTGGTCGCGACTCGGTGAATCTCGCAGACAAATGGGCCGAGGAGCCTTCGTCCTACCTCTCACTCGCGTCGGCCGACATGCCCAACTACTTCATGTTCACGGGGCCGAACGCACTGATCGGCCACGGCTCTCTGATGGAGAGTCTCGGCTGGAGTGCCGAGTACATGATCAAGTGGATGCGGAAGATCGCCTCGGAGGACATCAAAGCCGTCGTGCCCAAGCAGAGCGCCGTGGACGAGTTTATTCTCTATTCAGACCAGATCCACAAGACGCTGACCTGGACCGGGGCCTGTCGGAGCTGGTACAAGAACAACACCGTCGACGGCCGCGTGACGGCCACCTTTGCCGGCAGCGCGTTGGTCTTCAAGCGGCTCATCCAAGACCTGCGGCCCGAAGACTTTGAGATTGTGACTAGAGACAAGAACCGCTTTCGATTCTTGGGCAACGGGTTCTTGGAGTATGAGTTGCAAAGTGGAAACGACCTGGCTTGGTACGTAGAAAGGTAGTGGGTGGAAAATGTGGAGAGTTGGGAAATACAAGACTACTGGGCTCATAACAGCTTTAAAATCTCTCACGTAGTAATGAAGGAATATTTATTGTAGGTACTTGTATAGGTAGTTGATGGCATCTGCTCTTGTTACGTACCTCGAACAGACACTCAGTCATTCCGAGCGTGTTCGGCCCTTGTCTCAACCCTTATACACCAAGTGGTGGCTAGATGAAGCCATTCAATGCAATCAAAACTTCTCCCTCGCAGGCCTCATGTCTAACTCGTGGACCCACAAGTCGCAGCTCTGGCGCATACACTCCAGGTACAATCTGCCCACGCTTTCCGCACGGATTCTTTCTCCTAGAGCGACTTTGGCCTCTTTGGCTTTCGCGTCATCTCCCTCCGCATCAGCAGATGCATCGACATCGACGATGCCGCCATTGGCAATCGCGTGAACAACATGAACACCCTTGGCGGAATACTCCCTGGCCAGACTCTGGGCCAGCATCCTCACGCCCGCTCGTCCAGCCCCGTACGCGGCATAGCCGGGATTGGTTCTCAAAGCGCCCAAGGTCCCCGTGAAAATCAATGTTCCCTTTTTGATCATTTCCTCATGCCCGCTTGCTGCACTCTTCTCGACATCCGCTGGGTACTGAGCGAGAAACCATTTGAGACACAGCTGGCTGAACACCATGGCCCCGGTGACGTAGGTCTGCAAGCTATCCCCAAAGCGCTGAGCGGACTCGTCCTCGAACGGCGTTTTGTGCGAGTGTTTGATGCTCCAGATGGCCAATTTCAACTTCACGTCCTGGCCCAGCGATTCGGACCACCGCTTGATCTCGTCAAACACATTGTTCAGGCTCTGCTCTGTAGTGTCGGTTCTGAACGCCTTGAGGACTCCGCCGTCGGACTCACGCGACAGGCGCTCGGCGAGCTGGAAATCGCCACTGCGCGAGAGCAGGGCGACAGCGAGGTTTCCCTGGGATGGCCGGGCGAGGACCCGGGCAATACCCGAACCGGTTGTGGGTCCGGCGCCGAGGAGGATGGCGACACCCGTGGGAGGCATTGTCTTTGTTATCTGTGGTGGTAGAGATTTCGGCACAGGCAAAAAGGACTTCTTGGAGAATCAATGAAGTTTGAACGAAATGTTGACAGTCATACGCAAGACGTCAACCATTTTTGAGATGTTGGAGAAGGCAAAAAAGCGACCAAGACCTGGAGGTTGGAATGCGGAGAAGTCGGGAATATTGGCCTTCCGCATTAGGAAGTAGTAGTTGCCGTTTCACGCACTGTGAGCAGTCTCGGCAAGTGGAGCCGCAGATGGAGTTAAGCGAGTCACGGAGAGAGTAAGGCACATGCAAGGCTACGATACTTCCTGTGACTTGATGGAGGAACATGGTGAATTCCACCAGGTCCTAAGGACCTATCGGACTATACGGAGTATACTATTCGGCGATGAAAGCGATGCGGTTGGTTGAACCTGCAGTGCATGTGGAATACCTACAACGTAAACTGATGGAAGAAGTGGACATCTGGTTTCGTGACCTTCACACTCATCAGGGTAGAAACTATCCCAAAGCATAGCCGCAGCACCCAACCTAATGATAAACCGGGGACTTTCGAGAACTGTCTTGCTCGTGTGGCAGTTTTGCCACAGAGATCCAGTCTATGTTTTATGTTACAAACGATAGTGCACTACTGAGCGCTCAGCGGCCCAAGTAGTGATCGATGGAAGGACAGATATGTACAGTAGATCTAGGGGCATCAAATGGTGACAGACGCACCGAGACAATTCACCTTACAATAGGCTCCGTTGAACGCTACTGACGATACAATTCTCGTCATCAGTCATCGTCGTCCGAGTCGTCCGAGTCATCTGCGTTGTCGTCCCCAGCGCCCCCCTGGTTGTTGTTACCGGAGGCTGCAGCTCCGCTGCCGATGTTAGCTCCTGTAGCAGGGACGCCAGCACCAGTACTAGCAGCTACCCCAAAGAAATCATCATCATCGTCGTCGTCGTCGTCATCATCACCGCTGCCGCCTTCGTCCCCACTTCCCTCGCCATCAAATATATTGGTTTGGGCTGGCACCGCATTCCCCGAGTCAGCCACCGGCAACCCAGCCGTAGCTGCCACGCCTTCGAACGCCGCAGTCCTAGCGTCACCCAACCTTGCCGTAAACGGTCCAAAGCCACGCTCATGAAATCCCAAGAACGCTGCAGGGTTTCCGGGGTCGCGAACCGCTCGCTCGGACAGGGCCCAGCCCATGACGGCGTTGGCGACGGTGGCCTCCGGCCCCAGGCCGAGGCTGCTGTTGAGGCACTCCTCACAGAGGAAGGTGTATGTGAGCTGTGTGTCGCTGACGGAGACGGCGTTGGCGATGGGCCGCACAGCGAAATTGCCACGCACTTCGGCCGGGTTGTCCTCGTCTATGGCCTGGCGGAACGACGCCATGACGCCGCCTGCGCCATCCGGCCACACGGCTAGAATGAAGTTGCCTTCCATCTCGCCTGTCAGGCCGAAGGCGCCCCAGCCAGCGCCACCCACGAGAGGAAAGGAGAGCTGCCCGATGAAGGACGTGGTTGTCGTTGCGGCGGTGGATAATGCCATGGAGAAGGCGAATTGTGTCCGTGCTCCGAAGAAGCGTTGCATTGGCAGTGCCGTCAGAGGATCAGTGAATGGCTCACTGGCTTGAGCTACTGACGAGGTCGGCTCATCCTCGTCCTGGGCACCGGCACCCGATGTGAGTGTGAGGAGGGCGAGGAGGAGGCCATGTGGTCTGAGGGCGTGGCGGCGTTGGCGTTGTAGTGGGGTTCCAAAACTGAACAACATTGTTATTTGGATAGTCAGGAAAAGCGAACTGGATAGAGCAAAAGGAATGTAAGTTGAATATAGCAGGGATAATTCAACGGCCAGCCTGTGAATACCCGGATTGATAGACCAGGAAAGTGAGTGAGGCTTCAGTCCCCTCTCGTTAGTGAAGTGGCTCCCTGTCTAATAGGAAGCAGCATGTTCTGGGGGTACTTATTGTCCAGCCGTCGACGATGCCGTTGTTTACAACACTTTCGAACAGGCGAGGCCCCGAGGTAGCATGTTTCGTGCTGCAGCAAAATGGGCTTTCAGCGTCGCTTTCCAATACTTCGTGGGGAACGGCAGATAGGGGGTGTCATGTCAAACGACACCAAGCCCTCCGGTCGTGGGCGTGGAAGTTACTTTGCAAATCTGAAGAGGGCCATACTAGCTGGGAGCGTGCTGAGTTGACGTACACCTGTTTCATGGGGGATAAGCCAGCCACTTCTTGCTCGTTAAGAGGAAGAAAGGTACAAGTGATACAAGCTATCGATATAAGTCTCGACGGTAGGTTTAGCCTAGCAAGCTCGCTTGCTTGTATCCTCGCGCCTCCAACCGGGTTCTAGATCATACTGATTACGAAGGAATAAGGAGATAGCGTCATCTTTTATGGGCTTCATGGGCTTCTTAGGGCGGCTATACAGACGTTCAGACCAAGATGAGACGGATAGAGTCGCGAACCGTCGCAAGCGGCTTGGCTCGACGACGCTTCCGAGCAAACGCCACGACGTGCGCCACGTAACCACCTCGACGCATTCGCGTCTTGCACCTGATGAAGGATGTGGCAGCGATCTAGCTAATGTAATGCTATCCAGAACAGCTTTGAAGATGTCCAGAAGCACTGCGAGAGCTGCGACGAATACCGGGTTCGAATTAATGTCTCCAAAGACATATTGCGACTGGCCTAGACACCCCACATTGGCATGGTTGTTCATTGCTAAGTTCCGATTATCGCAAGTACTGGCGAGGGCATTGTGACACGTGGAGCTTCGTCTTCAATTGCCCTACCAGCCTGCCAAGTAGTATACGATTAGAAGTGAAAGCCAAGTGCGAGCCGAATTTGCTTGCGTCACTCATTCCGCGACGACGTTTGTGCTTGGCGGCGGGGTGGAATGTCTTGGCATTGACTTGATCTTGCCTCTTTCGGACACAGCTTGGCGACAAGTCCGCGTAAAGACCTTCGCGCAGAAGGGGTCAGCGCCAAGTGATCAAAGTAACTCCTGTGTTGACGGATTAGTTCTACTCACAGGTCTAACTATCATGAGGAGGTATCTGTCCTCTAGATTAACTTGACACACCTTTGAAATTGCTCTTGTGATAGCGGGTGTCATGTAGGATCCACCAGATGAGTGTTCGTCTCTCACTCCGAGGGACCATTGCCCGTGATGAGCAGCCGTAGAGGATTTCTTATATAGAGTCCAGTCACTTTTGCCAATCCTGTCAAGAAACATGTTGATACGGTACATCGTTTTCCGCGTCTGTTATATTCTTTGAGCTGCTGGCCCAGCCTTCCCTTCTTTCGTGTCACGTTCTTTCCACAGTGCTTGTCTCGCCACTTGTCTTGGAGCTGTCCTCTTCTCTTACACTGCTGTCATCATGTTATTCCTGTCATTGATATTCCTGTCTCAGTTCTTGAGTCTGCTTGCTGCTCCGATGCCGTTGGCTGGACCTGCGGTATTGGTGCAAGCTAAGCGGGCTGCTGTGTCCAATCTCCGCCTACCCGATGCTCTTCCCGCGCCTCCAGCTATTGAAAGGCGTCACTTGGACGAGCGCAGAAGCAGAACAACGACTGTAGTCAATTCAACGAGGGCTCCTTCAGCTGCCACTGCTACCTCCTGTCCCGCACCAGGAACTCCGCCAGTCAACGCTGCCGCAGGAGGAGAAACAGCCGAAAAAATCAATCTCAATGGCACATTTGGTCAGGCTGTAGCCTTACAGGGAGGTGATATCCAGACAGACGTCCTCTACCCACCATCAGTAAGTGATGGATATCCGCATCCTATCAAGTCATGTCCGTGTTTCACTAAGTCATGACAAGGCAATCGGAAGCCTCGAAATCGAGTTCAAAAACCGAGATGGCAGAACCCTCACGGTGAGGGAGAACAAGACTCCCGCTCCGCCTCCGACAGGCTTCGTCGCCCTTGAACCTTCGTCTTTTATTGTGAGTTTGGCCGGAGGAACTCAGGGTCTCACTCTACAAAAGGTGGACTATATCTTCAATGTCGCAAGTAAGGCTTCACTGCAACAAGCTCTTCCCCCAAATACTAACTATCCAACAGATCCTACAGTTGTGGCCGCAAACATTGCCCAGGCTCAAGTTGGCAAACTCTCTGCCGATGGCTGCCAGTTTGTGATCGACCCTGCTCTCGGCGAGCTTGAATTCGAAGCTGAGGAAAATGAGCTGTCGTTGACTGTTGCCGATATGAATGGAGAGTGGGGAATTTTCGTGTCAGCAGCGGCTGTTGCGTCGCAAGCAGCGGCGGAAGAGACACCAGCAGAAGAAGTGAACGTGAACGGTACTTTCGGAACTGCGATCGCCGTCCCTGGTGGCAATGTCAAGACTGATATCTTGTTCCCTGAGAGCGTAAGTCCTTGCTTTCCGTTCCTGCCTCGCACAGCACAGCACACTCCCATTTAGCAACATAACGGACCTCACTAACGGTGTTCCTCCCTCCTCAGGCTGCCGGATCTTTAGAAGTTGAGTACAACGGCACGAATGCCAACGCCATCACTGTGACGCAGAACGCGAATCCAGCCAGCCCACCCGCCGGGTTTCTCTTTGTTGACCGCACCACCTTCCAGGTCGCCACTGACGCCGCCACTAATCCAGCCACCGATATTGTCAAAGTTGATTACATTTACAGCGAGCAAGTCAAAAGGCTTGTTGACGTCAACCAAGGTGTCATTGGAAAACTGGATCCCGCGACCAATACCTTTATCACTTCTGGCCTCGGTGAATTTGAAGTCGAGTTGGACGAAAATGAGTGGACGTTGACGGTCGAGGACCTCAACGGGGAGTGGGCGATCTTGATTCCGCAGGCTGCGCTGCTGGGGTGAGAGGGGGAGCTACTCATGGCAAGTTGTTCGCTCGCAGGGTTTCTGAACAATATCGACAAAGTTACATCAGGTATCAGGCTAGATGCAGGGATACGAACGATGGCTATGGATAGAGCTCTGTTTCGTTGCATTGTTGGTGGAGCGCAGCCGTCGCTCGTCACACCATCTGTACCGTCATTCCTTGCTATAGACGACAATCAGGTCCTCTTTCCACATCCCATGTAGCTACCTTGACGGAAGAGCACGATGCCGTTCATGACGACCGACACCTCCCACTACAGGCAATATGTGATAGGGCCAATAGTTCTATGCTCCAGGAGCTCTTGAACTTGCAGCGTCCCGCAGCTAGCGAAACGAGGTTGCTTGAATATAGTTACACCTCGGATGTTGTTGTAGATGACGAGGAAATAGAGCATGTCCAGCGTATTGGATGTTTCACCTGCAGAAGGGAGCAGGTGTCAACAATTCTGGCAACCAAAGGCCCCACCCTTTCAGTGATTCTAAAGAGCTACTACGCATAGGGACGTGGAAAGAGGGGTTCTAGACACCCAAACGTTGTCTGCCGAAGCAATCGGAAATTGGCAAGAGGGCTTTGTTCAAGTTCCACCGGCATTGAGTACAGTATAAACGAGTGGCACGTGTAATTGGAGATTCCTTCTTCACCTTAACGAGCGACTTCCTCCGAACTGCGGTGAGCCCATGAAAATTTCACTACCCTCAGCAAGATGAAAAGACCTTGGTGATCGCAATTAACCCCTTGATATGATACGATGAAGTGCTTGCGGGACAGAGACTTAGTCAGTGTCGCTGGCAGTGTGGTCATTATGACTATCCTCGCCATCAGTCGGGCTATCGTTGTCGGTGGTATCATCATCGCGTTTCTTGTTGTTGGCGGTGCGTCTAGTACGATTTGCCCGTCTTGCCTTTTTGACGTCCACGGCTCGCTTGCGGTGTTTCTAGAAGAACCTCAAGTTAATATCAAGTGGGCTCTACCGAGTCCGGAGGATATACCTTGTCATCATCGCTATCACTGTCATTGTCACTGTCGATTCCGTCACTATGCTCGCTGTCCTTGCGAAATGTTAGAATTGGTGACAAAATCGGACTTTGTAAAAGGGCCAGATCTCACTGTATCATCTGGACGTCTCTTGTCTTTCTTTGTAAACGAGGAAGAGCTGGATCTCCGCTCAGACCGCTTCTGAACAGCTCGCGTAAGTTTTCCTTTCCGGCGCTACAATGCCCAGTTAGAATCGATGGGGCTTATGGGAGAAGAAAGATCTAATGTGAGTACTTACCTCGTCATCTGTGTCGCTTTCGAGATCGTCTGTGTCTTCCCCATCAGTGGTATCCTTGAACGGTATTAGCAATCCACAACAATGTATTGCGAGATGAGGCCACAGCTCTTCAAGAGTGTCATACCGGATCATCCCTGATATCGAGGGACTGTCCCGCCCCCCCGGCATAATGAATCGCTCTCAACGCATCAATATTCGTGTCACGAGTTGCCAGGCGGTTGGAAGAGTCGACTGGTGCTGGCGCTGTTGGTAGGGCAAGAACAGCACCGGCCAACAGGGTTGTCATGACCACCGCAGATGCTTTCATGTTTGCTTTTCTCGAATGTAGAGAAAGTCTTTCTTTTGACACTCTGCTTCTCGCTTATGATAGAAAATTGTGATTTTCAGAAGAACGAGCTTGGCTTGTTGTAAGTGACTGTGCCCAACCTGAAGGGAGAGATATCTTTTATATAGATTGGGTTGTGACTTGGACACCTTTAAGTTTCATTCTAGTGTAGGATCATCGAACGCAAGGCCAGAGAAAGAAACGATTTGCCAAATCCCTTCTTCGCCAATACTCCAAGACTTCGTTGGCAAGACAGTGGCAGTGCTGCTGCGATTTCTCCATCATTCGTTGTCATATCCCATCCAATCCGATCCAATCGCTGTCGCGTGATCACCTTGAATTAACTTTTTCTATTCAGAATCGAATTGACCATTGAACACGTCAAGAGGGTACGTTTGGACGTGTACCTTGCGCAACCCAGGACCAAGCTCAGGTGGATTGAGTAGCGGCAATGGACTATACAAGGACTGATGATGCTATTTTATGGGTCATCGAATGTACAATATACGTACAATTTGCTGAGCCACGGTTCCAAAAGCCAGGTCTTACAAGAGCGTTGCCGATCCCAAGATCTCTCAAGCCCGAGAAGTCCACTATAGGTGGTACTTTGTCTGTTCTTCGAAGTCTGTGCATGTATTGTCTTTTTTTATGCACCAATTACCCACGAAGCAGTTCTGGTCGCGTTCACCAAGACAGTCTTTCTGCCAGGAGGCCACTATGGGGCCGGACACGAAATGTCCACAGCGACGAGTTCGATGATGTCCAAGGACAGGCGCAGCCTGTTGAGGCTGTGATTCGAATGGAGACAGTTGCATTCGTCACTCCTCGGCCGAGTCTTGGCGTGTCCCTCGTGTTATGTGTGCAATTCACCTTTAACCATAGATACCCTGATTTTCCTTGAGATATTGAGCCCTCCGCCTCTCAGGCTTTGGCCGAAAGCCTGTGACACATGGATCAGAAGCAACGGCTCTGGGTTCAGCATCATCAGACTCATACGCAATCGAGCATTTAACTCACCATGTGTCTAGGCGCTGCTTTTTCTCCCGAGTGAATCACGATACAGGTATTTGGCCCCCATTGTTGCTTCCCTCAGCTGCAAGATCGCAAAACAATCATACCTGCGAGTCGGATTGAAAAGTTATCATGCCCGACTGGTGCCAATGCTTGATAAAATCGCCCTCACCCTCGCCGCGGTGGTCCGAAACGCACAGCGGGACTTGCCGCAAACAGGAAAACACTGTGTGGGAGCTTCTTATATTTCCTAAAAGCTCCTGGATAGTGCACATAGAATGAGGGGGCTCGGAGTTCATGCAGTGCCCACGTTCATCAAAGGAGATGGATCTAAGAATAGCTTCGAGCATGCAAAGTGCTATAGAGGCAACTGGCAGTCAAGGTACTCCGCGCACGAGATAAGAAGATTGACCCATGAATTTGATCCAGGTTCCATGGCAAGCTCCACGTCCTCTACCAACTTTTCCTTTGTAGCTTACGAGTGAGTCTGGCATGCCCAGCGACCAAGAGCTTGATTCAGTCCACCACAAGACAGCACAAGACCACACAGCCACGCTTGTTGTGGGTCATCAAGCATTTGTGTCTTGGAATTTACTGGCTATCCCAACCCGAAATACATTTGCAGCCCAGCCATCGGTGAGGACCAGATTGCACTGAATTATTGTTGTCGTTTATTGTTGAAATAATGCCTCAGGACTCCCATTACGTCTTGTCTGTACAGGTGTGCACTTGACGTGGAGTTGTTCACTCCTGGTTCAAACTGAAAGTATTCGTTCCGAAAAGACAAGAGGGCCTTCTCATGTCAGAGGAATATGCCCTTGTCGAGCGTTCCCATCCCCCTGCTTCTTCTCTGGGTCATCTGGCTGCGTCCAAGTCAAGGCCAGACTCAGTCGCTTCAGTTTTCCAATGTTCCTGAGTCAATCAACGAAGGCGCAGAAATCTTCATATCTTGGACCGGCGGAGATGGAGTGACGGTACGTTCTACCTTGTTCAACTTAATCTCCATTGCAAATCATCGGAATGCGACTTCTCAACCGTTTTTAGCCTATCGCCGTGGATCTGGTCCAAGATGGGAGGATTATTGATGATGTCTTTAACGACGATTGTAAGTTAAAAATCTCTGCTCCTGCTCACGCACTGCTCAGTGCCTCAAGCTGACTTATATGTTTTTGGTTCACGCAGCCGACGATGACGACGGCATTGTTCAACAATTTGAGTGGGATGTCGACATCGGTGACAATTTTGGGGGATATTACAGCTTGCGCCTGATTCAAGGGACTCAGACCGTCGACTCGGCCCCGATCAATATCATCGACGAGTCGGGACGAAGTGCTACTGCCCCTCTTCCTAGTGCGACGACTACGCAAGGTGATTCTAGTTCAACTGCGCCGCCATATATTACCACATCTGCTGGCGGTACAACTGATACTGGAAACCCTGTATCAACTTACGATACATCGACCACCACGGCGGGCACGACAGGCACGACAAGGTCCGCTGGCGGTTCTGGTGCCGCTGCTACTACGGCAACGGCTCAACCGGGCAACTTGACGGATCCTTCTTTGCTCGGTAGCGGTGGCGGTAGTGGCGGCTCGGATCTAAGTGGTGGCGCGATCGCTGGACTCGTCATCGGCGTTCTCGCAGCGCTGGGTCTAGTAGGCCTGGCGATCTGGTTCCTGCGACGACGCAAGCGTACACATACTCGTAAGCGTCAAGGATTGAATTACTTGGTCCCGTCTAACCACGAAAAGGGCCTTGGAGATGGCAAGGATGCGACTTATGTAACGCCAGCCACGGTCGCTGGTGCTGGAACTGGAGCTCCAGTAGGGACCAACACGGCGACGACGTTACCAAGTAAAATTTACGAGAGGGCCGAGCTGGACGGCCAGCCCAAGCCGGTGCACGAATTGCCGACAGTGGAGGAAGGAGATGCGCCCAGATACAGTGAGCTTGACAGTCCTGAGGCTCAAGCAGCAGGCTGGAGTTCTAACTCCAAGTCTGATAAGAGTTGAGACTCAGTGTGACTCTGATAAAGGAACATAGTGAATTCTCCCAGGTCTAAGGGACCTATCAGACAATACCGAGTATACCATCGAATAATTATTGGAGCCTTCAACTAAAGCCCCCAAGGGTTTAGCGTGATCGTCATTACATAATCTTACTAACCCTGCGTGCCACGCGTGCCACCCACGTGCCTACCTACAGAGGCACTTGCCCTAGACCTCCGACTATCTCACCAACCCTCCGAGGAAATGTTCCATCGAGGTGAAACTCCCTTTCCGCCGTCCTATCCGGCTGACTACAAGGGATTCTCAAATCTCATATGCACTGCAGATACACAGACCACCCAGAAACCAGTCAATGCACAATGCCGAGGCATCAGGATGTGCGAGTAAGGCTGTGAGGCGCAAGGCAACAATCAGAAATAAGGCTGAATGTGAACCGCCTTATCATGACGGATTGCATGCATGCATGTGAGCCGCGGCTGAAAAAGAGGGGAAAATGTATAAGTATCTCGCTCGTCTCAGCCGCACCAGTTGGGAGGAGGCCAGTCTTCTTCTTTTCTCTGCTGTGAACTCGTCGTTGATGGTCCTCCTCTTCTACGTTCCATAAAAGAAAGGCTGGGCCTCCTGCGGCTTGCATTCTACTGCTACCACACATCGTGAAATGTAGGTTCGGTACAGTGAGAAACGTCACAGACACGCAAGGCTGAGCAAGGCTGAAGTACGGTTTTATCCTCGTGCCTTGTCGAGTTCTACTACAAGACGAAAGCCTCAGTCTCCAACATGACCAGAGAAGAATCCCCGGGACCATCGGCTGCCATCGCTGATCCGGAACAGGATCGAGAGACGAGCCCATGTCGTGACTGCGGCACTGCGCATCACCCTATCCGGCTCATTATCTGTGCAGATGGCACTTGGTTGACTCCAGACGGAGCAATTGGGGCCCCCCAAGGCAATGCTACAAACATCAGTCGGCTATGGATGATGGCAGCTGTGGGAGAAGTCAAGGACGCAACCGGGAAGACCTGGTTGCAGCAACGACACCCGATTGTCGACGGTATAGGTGCCGTCGATGGCCCCATCGAGCGCCTCGTCTCTGGAGTGACTGGGAAAGGGAGAACTGGCTACGAGTCTAAAATCAAAGAGATCTACAAGCGATGCTGCAAGTTGTGTCCATCCCAGGATGAGATCTTTCTCTTCGGCTCAAGCCGAGGCGCTTTCGTCGTCCGCGCCGTTGCCGGTCTACTTCACCACCTGGGAGCGTTGCGTGCCAATGACCCTGACTTTGACGACGTTTTCGACAAGTCCCTACAACTTTATCACGCCGCAAAGACGAGAGATGACCTACTGCGGAACTCTGTGTTTGCACATCGATCACACCACACCCGACCCAGCCCAGCAATCAAGTTTCTCGGCCTGTTTGATACAGTCAAGGCCCTGGATGACGAGGGTCTCAATGATATGGGTCTTCTGAGAACGACGTTGCACGCGCGACACGCCCTTGCTCTATTTGAGCGCAGGAACGCGTATCGGCCTACTCAGTTCCCGTCTACGGACCTAGAAGACTTGGATGGTTCACGCAGTCTTCAGGAGGCCTGGTTCGTTGGCACGCATGGCAATCTCTGCGGAGGATGCGAGGAGGACGGTCTGGCTCTGTGGCCGCTGCAGTGGATCGTCAGCGAGGCTGAAAAGTATGGGTTCAAAGTCGGGTTTCAACGCCTAGAAGGGTCAAACGTCACGGACCCATCACACCTCATCTTCCCACGCGGTGTCCCAGTGAGGCAGATCCGGTACAAGAACGGGATAAAATCATCTGTGACAGATTTGACAGGCGCAATGAAAAGGCCTGGACTCAACGCCAGTCTTGACTTTGGGATCGACATCCCGGGAAAGGACGACCGACTCATATTCAAAGACGGAGGGCTAGTTGGCTATCTCTCAAACAGTAAGTATACCTATTTCCTCTTACCCAGACTGGAAGTGTGGGTGCACGGTATTCACCTGTATGCTGACTGACCTAGGCCCTCACGGTGTCTTCATTCACCCCTCCGTGTATTATCTTGACCACAAGAACCCTGGAGTGGTTCAGCTGGTCAACAGGTGGAAATTCGAAAAGGAACTGCGAGACACAGATCGATTTATCATTCGCGAACACCGAGCGCTATGGAACATACATGACGAGATCCACAGTGCAATGGCCCCAGATTTACCTCGAGTCTTGATAGCAGGGCATACGCATGCTGGAAAATCTGCACTGATCAACAAAGTTGTTGGCCGAATGGCAGTGAGTAAGACCTTACTAGCCGCACTAGCCGCACTCCATGGGTCCTAATTTTGACTCTGACGTTGGACCAGACAGTCCCCGAGCACGGTGCAAGGATGGGACGAAGTCGAATACGAGAGGCCATCACCGGTGGCAACCCTACATTGTCATTACACGATGCTAGAGGGTTTCAGACTGGTACCAACAATGAAATGCGCGATGTCCAGAACTTTGTGTCCGAATGTGGGCAGAAGCCTAGGCTACAAGACCAGCTTCATTGTATATGGTGAGTTGTCGGAGCACAGAATGCCACTGTTTTCGCTTTTGACATGGTTACAAGGTATTGTACTTCAACAGACAACCCCAGAATTCAAGGAAGCGATACAACGTTCTTCAGGGCGGATCTCGGACGAATCCCTCTGGTTCACGTCTTTACCATGAGTGATAAGCTCCTCTCTGACGTTGAGACGGCGGTGTTTGATGAAAACAGAAATAGATTGATCGACGAGGGTCACCAGGAACTCAACGAGATCTACCGATGGGGAGACCTACCCGATGCCTTGAGACAGAACCTGCGGCCACTCGTCTCTACGAGATATACCCAGAGAACAGAGTCAATGGCCGCGGAGTGGAGACAACGATTTCCAAGAATCGGGTCCACGATCTTTGTGAATGTCACAGCAAGTACGTTTCCCTTCCAGGCAGGCATTCGATCTTCTAGATCTAGTCGTTGATAGGATTCAGGCGGCACACAGTCGATCAGGGATTTGGTTACTGCGTCATATGCCAAACTGACCAGCGAGATTGTTGCCGACATACATCGATCGGCGCAGAAGCGATTCGTCCAGGACCGGCACAAACGAGCCATCCAAGCCGCCGTACGAGAATTTGGTCGACATCGACCCAACTTCCAATTCCTTGGCTCGAAAGACAAGAAATCGCAACTCCTGTCAAAGGCCATTCGTGCCATTGCCACGGTATACGATTACACCGAGCCTGATCCCCTTGCGATTGATTCCATCATCGGCAACGCGCTGAAGGTGCCCAAGCCGGTCAAAAATGACTCGGCCATTCTCCTGGGAATCTTCGGCGGCTCCTTCCTGAGCGCGAGCATCTTCAGCGCGGCCCTCAATGACGCAGCAATAGCCGCAGGCACCGCCCTGCCGATGTTGTGGATCGCTGGAGGTGCTCACGTCGCCGTCACCGTTGCGGTTCGAACGTATCTCGTGTCGATCGAGATGATCATCATCTGTCTGGAAGTGCTCCTTATCCTGGACCGTGTCTTCTGGTACGACAGCGGAATCATCAAGGAGCGTTACATCGAGGGGGCCTGTATGCACTACCTGCGGAAGCGGCCCGAGGTCCAGAAAGCCGTTTGGAAAGAGTTCGGGTTTCCCGGCACGATACCAACCAAGGAAGCAGCAGAGAAGGCATTGACGACGCTCTTGGAGAGGTTCAAATACAAGAAGCAGGCCTGAAGAAAGGTCGAGTCGCCCGGCAAGCGATAAGTTAGTTCTATAAGTCTACCTCCCAATATCTATCACGACCTTTCCATCGACCTTCTTTGGATGATCCTCCCCAATCATCATGATGGCCGTTTCGCGTTTCAGGAACTTCTTCCCATCAGGCACCACCACGCGCAGATACTCTTCGTCGGCAAAGAACTTGACATTGAAAGATTTCGTCAACAGATCTGTGTTCCAATGAACTTTTTGAGAGAAAAGGGGCCCATCTTACGCTCAACAACTCGTCCATGCTTTCCGCCACCATGGTAACGATGCCGTCCCACTGACCAATATCGACGCCAAAGTCGGTCAGAACCGCCGTGGCCTTTTTGTCGACGTGGAACTTTTTGACCAGTCAGCCCCATGGTGGATCCCTCGCCAGTGCTGTGCTCGGAACACTCAACCTGAGAGTATGTGATGATCTTCTTCTTGACAATCTCGGTACTGAGCCAGATCTTGGAGTGTTCGACGGACCAGCTGAGACAGGATTAGTCAAGCGGTGACTTGTTGTATTGTGTGTGCCGGTGCCAGTGCAATGTCGCTTTGGACGAACTTACTAATGGTGGAACTCCTCATCGCTGAGGTGGTCTTGCTTGTTGATGAGGATCTGTAGCTTGCAGGGCATGGTTGTCACTTGTGAGGTTGTACTTTAACGGCAATGAAATCTTTGGGGGTACAAAGGTGAGAAGGACGAGATTGAAAGGAGATAACATGCGGTATATGTATCTATTTCTTGGAAAGGTGGTGTTCCCGTGGGCGACCTGGTCTGTTCCGGTTCCGGAAACCTGATCAAAGGAACTCCCGACATAGATTACCGTGATGAGACCTTCGACGCGCTCCGCAATGGACTCCGCTTTCTCCAGCGGCACATAATCCTGTGCACAGACTAGGAATTGCGGGAATCTGGGGCGCCGGGGTCTCATGGGGTTTACGGCCTTTCGGTTCCCGGAAGCGGGAAGCGCGAGCGGGAGCCGAATCAATCACCCGTGTTACTTGGAGTATTTCAGATGCCCAGACCATACACTAGCTTGGATTGTGAAGGATCTTTGCACACGTGCAAGTCTAGTATATAAAGTAGCGCTATTACCAGAACACCGTCTCTCTATTATTTTGCTCGACCTCCTTCCACAACACAAGTCATGGCCCCTAAAGACGTGGTCAGTACGAGCCCCTCCAACTGGAAACAATATCAAAGTGCTAAGGGTTAGATAGTACACCACACTCCGCGGCCAACTGGGCAAGGACAAAATCGCAGCACCGCGGCCGGGCGAGCTGAAGTACTTGACGGCCCAGTCGGCAGCCCTGGTCCCCGCTGTCCAAGTATTCCCGGAAGACGCCAAAGACATCGCCACCATCCTCCAGACCGCGCGGGATCAGCAAGTCCCATTCGCGGTGAAAGCGGGCGGACATGGCGTCTACGCTGGCGCATCGAGCATCCAGGATGGCATCTTGATTGATCTGAGCAGGATCAACTCGGTGAAAGTGGCCCCTGATCGCAAATCCGTGTTCGTCGGCGCAGGGGCAAAGTGGGGGGACGTCTACGGCAGACTTGACGCGCTGGGAGTCAGTGTGCCTGGGGGGCGTATATCGACTGTCGGCGTTGGTGGTTTGACTCTCGGAGGTGAGATATACATATCGAGACCACAAGAACGACGAATCAGCTCTGACTGCCCAGTCTAGGAGGCATCTCCTTCGCAGCCAGCCGGCGTGGGCTTGCGTGTGATAATGTCAAGAGCTACGAGGTATGTCGACCTCGAGGTGACGAGGCCATGCAGACGCAGGTGTCCTAAGCGAATGCCAGCAGATCGTCCTCGCCGATGGCAACATCGTCACCGCCACACGCGCATCCCATCCCGACCTCTTCTGGGCCCTCCGCGGCGCGGGCACGAATTTCGGGGTCGTGACGACATTCGAGTTCGTTGCGTTCGAGCAGGGCCAGATCTGGGGCGGGGTGAAACAGTATCTCGAAGACTCAGAGGCGGAGGCGGTCGCCTTGCTGGACCAGTTCTGTAAAAGCCAGGATCCCTCTTCGTCATCTGCAGATGTCTACGCCGAGGCCTTCATCATCACGGCCTACGTCGCGCCGATGGGCAAGTTCGTCACCACGGCGGTTCTGTCCCATGGACAACCGCGGGAAGATCCTCCTGTGTTTGACGGGTTCAAGGCCTTGCCGTCGATTGCGTCGTCGACCAGGGTCCGGAGCATTGCCGACTTGTCTGTCGAGTTGAATGCGAATAATCCCCATGGGCTGAGGTATGTCATATCATACATATCCTCTTTGACGCCGTCAGGCAGAGATGGCCGATTGCTAACATCCCGGCCAAAAGGTCGAAAACACTAGCGTTGGCGGTCAAAAGCGACGTCGTCGTCCTCAACGAAGTCATGGAGATTTACAAGGACATTATCAACCCACACAGAGATACTATCAAGGACTTTGTCCCCGCGATCTTGCTACAACCTCTCCTTCCGCGAATGCTTCCGGCGGACGAGACCGAGAATCCGCTGGGCATCAGCAGGAAAGACGGACCTCTATTCGGTAAGTTCCTAGGTCCCAAGCCGAAAGACAACTCTCCAGCAAACCGCGTAAGTGTTCTAACCAAGTGCCCCAAAAAGTGATATCCCTGCTCTGGTCATGGAAAGACCCCTCGGACGACGATCTCGTCGAATCCCTCGCGCGGACATTCACCCAGCGCGTTACGGAGACGGCGACAGCACATAACAAGTTCCACCGGTACGTCTACCTTAACTACGCGGCGGGCGATCAGGACGTGTTCGCCAGCTACGGAGAGGAGAACCTAGCGAGACTGGTGCGGGTCAGCGAGAAATACGATCCACAGGGTGTCTTTACGAGGTTGAGGCCCGGTTACATCAATTTGGCGAGGAGTGGGCACCGGAAACGAGTGGGCGATCCGATGATAGAGCAAGACATTGAGGTTTTGAGCTTAAAGAATGACTTTCAAGAAGAGAAAAGGTTGAAATATCCACCCCGAGTTTAAATCACGCAGAACAATCTCCTCCGAGCATACGGATACCTTGTCCAAGAACACGTCTAGATAGATGTATCCATGACCAGAGGTAGCCATTGGTTCTTTGTAAATACATACAAGATCCACCAATACATATCCTGGTAAAGTGTTGAAACTGTATCGCAATACTGCGAACACACAAGCATTCGAATGTAAACATAGTACCCTGTTATTCGCACTAGATTATTTACGTCCCTCCCGTCGCGACATCTTCCTTGTGGTATCCATGTGCCCCGAGCACCTTGTCTCCCACTTTGACCGGTTCCGCGGCTATTCGACGACAACACCAACCCTGATCAGTAAAGAAATGACATAACGGCAACGAGAAAAGCCTCTCGGGAGGCCAACGTACCTATCAAGCAAAATACATTCGTGCTGTCTTTGTGCCGGCATTTGTCCACCCGTGGATCGTGCCGCGCTGGACACACACGTCGCCGGGCTCCATGTCGACTCTCGCGCCGTCGTCCAAGTAACTGTGCACCAAGACGCTTTGATCAGTACGAGACAGTGCAGGTTGCATTGAAGAGGCAAAGAAGGAGAAAGGAATAAGATGTAAGGAGAAGGAATTGCAGTAGATGTTGCTGGAGGTGAAGCTCACCACGAGACTCGACCGTCGAACAGAATCCCAAAGTCGAGCGACTCGGTCCTGTGGAAGAGCATCTTGGCCTGACGACAATTAGATTCTCTGTTCCTTTTCTGATAAGGACCACCTTCCTCCCGCTTCTTTCAAGCCCACATCACTAAAGGGGATTGGAGGACAAACCTATCTGGGTCGTACCGGGCTCAATGTCCACAACCCTAAGCACCACCCCGCTCTTATTCGCGAGATCCGTCGTCCTCGTCGTCGCGGGATCATCCCTCCCAGAGTTATCAGTCGGGACCTGCTTCGTCTCCCAGAGCACGCCGAGGCTGGCGCCTAGGTTGGTCACTTCCAAGGGGATGCGCGAATCGGCGAGGAAGATCGCTTTTCCCTCCTCATCGTGGCCGGTGACGATTCTGCGCGGATGGGGGAGTGGCGTGTGTGACATTTTCACAGCACCTGTGAGTAGCTCTGGGAGGGTACGATATGGTCTCTAGATATCTAGATAGGAAGTGTCCGTGGTATATACATCAACAGTAGAAGTATACTACTATCTGTGGTCGCTCGATGGTGCAGAGGGAAATAACTGCTCGGCAACCCATCATAAACTACCATCTTGCGGAGGAAGTCATTTCGGAAGCGAGTCCCAGAGCCCCCACAGTCGGATGAGTATAATAACCTTCTTGAGGAGATGCTGCGAGGGGTTCCGACCTGGACCTACCAGTCCCTAACGACAACCTCCGCAGCAACGTACTTCCCGAACATGGAGACCCAGAAATCTCGTCCGACATTTGGTCCCGCTCAACCCCGCATATATTGCTTCTTAGTAGACTCTTGCTTGCTAATCCATCTCGAGACTCACGAGAAGGGGAATCTTCCAAGCTGATTCCGGAGGAATGACGATGTTGATATTTCCCAAAGCAGACTAACGCGAGAAATAAGTGGGTCTTGGTCCCAACTCGAGGCTGTCCAGAAAAGGGGCCACGACCCCTGGTGCTCATGGGCCTTGGCCAGTTGACAAGTGGAGAGTCCCTCCCAGTGCCTTCACGCCTGAGAGCCGAACATGTCGCTACCGTGTTTCTCCCGTGAAGGTTCCGCCAGACCGGGCGATAAAAATGCTCGTCACAGACTGCCGAGCCTTTCTTCCTTGGTTGCCAGTCGCAGTCCATGCGAAGTCAAGACTCGGATTTCACCTGGAGAGCCCTCACCATACTACTGTGTACCATGTACCTGTCTTCCTGTCTCCATCACGGAGTCATCCTCTAACTGAAGACTCAGAGGCAAACAAGCCTGGAGAACAAAATGGAAAAGACGCCCCGTCCTCCGCGAAAACAAAACTCAAGCTGCGATGGCTGTCGGGCCTCAAGAATCCGTTGCGATGCTGTGCACAGGCGAGAAGGGGGAGGCGTCGCTGTTTTCGGCGGCCTTGGCGACCGCAGATGCACCAACTGCGCCAGGAAAGAGCGGCCTTGCACTTTCAAAGTGAGTCGACTCTGTTCTCTACGGGACCAGTGGTGGCATTGGGGCTGAGCATGTGGGTTGTTTAGTGGCTTGAGGTCGCTAAGCGGCGTCGGCGTCTGTCGAGCTCGGTATTTTCTGTTGACAGCGTTGAGAACGGAGAAGACACAGTGCATCGATCATTCGAATACGAGGAGAATATACATAACAGCGGACGGTCTGTGTTGGTATCAACCTTTTCTTTTATGACTTTACGCCAAATCTGAGAAACACCTAGATCTCTAGGCCGAGAAACATCATCTTCAGGATCCACCGCGTCTTCACGAGTTGCCCGCGCGCTCAACCTACGTGAGGATTCGATCGATTTCTCCATGTGGCACATCTTCTCCTCGATCTTTGAGACCGCACTCGGCGTATGGCTCGGCAGCGGCTGCTGCCCATACCCGGGTCTGCCAGATGCAAGTCCAGACCCTGCCCCACCTTCCCCCCCCCTTCTGCGTTATATTCGTCCGCTGAACAGACAAACAGTCGTTAATGAGAATGGATGAACACATAGGGCTCGAGAACAATCATTTCCAGGCTGTTTGTGAGCTTGGACGAATGGAAATGCCCGTGCCGGGGTCATGATGGCCAAGTTGAAACCAGACATCCAGTCCCAGGACCAGGAAATGTGTGTGTCAAAGCAGACATGGTGGTCAACCACGCATTAAATGCAGCCGTCCACGCATTCAGTGTCCGGTGGCTCCCTCTGGTTGCCGGAGAGAACATTTCAACTGACAAACTGAATGACCTGGCCCGCAGGCTTTGGCAGAACGCACAATCTAAAATCCTCCTCATCTTGCGGAGGCGTTGCTACAGATCGATACTTGCACTGTATATCTTTGGAATGACTCCCATGCCGCCAGGTCTAGAGGAACAGGAGATCGGGTATGGGAACATTGGTGAAGTGTGCATTGACATTGCGATGCGGCAGCTACAGAGCGTCCGGGCTAGGAGGAGATATGTCAACCGCTTTGAGTCCGCACTCGTAGGAGCAGGGGCAAAATCAGCAGTCGCGTCCTCTAACACAACTGACGAGGGCTACGAGCTCCGCGAGACCATCGTATACTGGGCTGGTTTCGTCTTTGATACTTCGGCGTCTTTGAGCACCGGTCTACCATCAATTCTCCACGCGAGTCTTCTAGGCTTCGAACAAGAGGGGACAGTGCAGCTCCTACAAAGAACTGCGCAAGAATTCCACGACAAGACGGAATCGTGGCGACTCAACGGCTTCGAGGTGACCAATCAACGCGCGATCTGGATAGTTCAGTCGGCCAGCGGTTGTAAAGGGTTGTTCTGGAAAGCGGTCGCCTCGATCCGCGAAGCGTTCAATTACCGCCATGAGCCGCACCTCGTTGTCCGTGCACAGACTGCCGTTGTCCAATGCATGCACAGATACGACGTCACATATGCTCCGCTGCTCGCTGCGTGTAAGTGAGCATTGCTGTTCCTCGACTTCGAGGCCCAGCTCAACTGGTGTAAGTGCTCTGTCCTTCTGCAGAATCCGTATATTGAGAGTTTACGGGCTCCAAGACCTTCTCGCTCTTCATTATCACCTAGGACTGTTGATCCTGTACGATACCCTGAATATCTTTGACAGGCGAGATTTGATATCAAACTTGGGCATCTCGCAATGGGCTGCAGTACAAGAGACTATCAATATCATCTCGCTGGGGACGCAATGCAAAGTCTCCCTTCAAACCGTATTTGGCTCAACGGTAGGGTCACGTCGCAACGACATGGTGTGCCTCCTCAGCATTGACGCCTACCCGCACCATGTGGCCACAGCTTTGAGGCTGGTATCGGATTCCTTGAAGAAACACTCTAGCTCTAGTGAGGTTTGCCTGAGCTCTGAAGCCCTCACGCAGATCCGAAATATTGCAACCATGGCGTTTGACCAACTTCCACAATGCTCCGCCTCTCTCCAGTCTTCTCGAACGAGCATCTCTGCAGACCTGAGCGACGTCCAACAGTTCCAAGAATCGCCCGCCCCTGATACTCACGAGGCACCAAAAAGCAGTATCAAACAGGCTCAAGCACAACACGACCAAGGCGACAGCGTGCGTGAGTTACGCGAAGAAGATTTCCAGGTCATCGACGGGCTTGATATCGAAACAGAGGCAGAAACCGGAACTGAACCCGCGTACCACGTCACGGACAATTTTGCGAGGGATGAAAACTTGACGAGCTCTGTCCTCCTTGAACAACAATGGGACTGGACATCGAGTGACGAGAGTCCATTAAGTTTTGAAATCCCCACGGGGAATATGTTTTTGACTGATCACGGCCTTTTCGAGGTGAGTTTGCTGTTCCAGAGCCACCTACACTCTGAACAGGCTTAATGAGCCGGCTGACCTGTGCGTGTGTTCATCACTAGGATTGCTTTTTCCTGGCGTAGCTCGCAGATCGAGAAAGTCCGTGAGATGATATTACCGTTGTTTCTCTGGTATGGGGAGCCGACTCGATATGAGTATCCGCACTTCCAAGCTAGACTCTCGAAATCAGTCTCAAACCACGAATGCCAGACAAAGAAACACCTTAGAGAATCGGAAAGAGGGAGATCGACCAGTGGGAACCAAGATTGCTTTTTTTTTTTTTTCTTTTCATCAGACAAACATCTAACCGCTGAAAAAACCGAGCAGGTGTAATGTCGACAGGTTTTCCAGAAGGACGCAGAGATGTGGAGATGACGATCTCTCGAAAAGAACTACTCCCTCAGTCCCGCGAAGCCTTGTCCAAACAGCTCACTCCATCTGCCCCTAGTTCTGGCAGTTTCTCGCCCACAAAAAAACTTGGCTCGAACACTTTCGCATAACCCCAAGAAACCACCACCACAGTCCAACATGGGTGCCCGGAATCCCAATTCCTCCAACCTCCTTCACCGGTCTTGGGTAAAACACTACCCTCGCGTGAAGTGGCTTGGAAGAAATGCTCAAATCACAGGCCTCTGGTATACATGGACCGCATAAACGATCCGTAACTGTTACTCATAGAGCTTGAGAGAGAGTCTGCGTCGGAGCCTGGTGCGCCGGCGTTATTCCTGCTCGTGGAGCTGGTCGACTGGTTCTTGGATGTGACGGGAGAGGATGTTTTTGATGATGATGACGACGACGATGATGATGATGTCGAAGATGAAGTTGAAGATGTCTGGAAAAACCTGGCTGGTGTATTGGGTGTTGTGTTCATGGAGAGCACTGATTTGCGCGCGAAGAAAGCCGATGCCATTGTATACTAGATGATAAAGCCCCGGGTTGTCTCTGGTAGTGTCCTCGTTGATGGGTTAGCCTTGGTGTGAAATCTTGGACTGTGATGAAGTTATTCGGTGATGGTAGACCTGCGTGTGTACTGGGTGGTTGGTTCAAAGACATGAGACGACAAACGCGGATCTTGGAACATCTTATACATCTTCACCTGTCCCCTGGACCTCCCAAGCAGCGGTCTTCTCATGGGCTGGGCGTGACAGTCAGTGGCAGTGCCTCAGCTCGGTGCGCATCCAGCCAGTGGTAACATCTTGATAGCGACAGGGTCACGAATGAGCATCCATGTCACCAACACCAGCAAATCAGCCGAGCATCTGGGCGAGGTACACGAGACGATGCGGACTTGGATAGTCCAATGACCAAAGCCCCAAGGACCAAGGGACCTTTCGTCACCTGTGATGCCAAAGCTGACGACATACATATACACACAGACTTGCAGAAAGCGAAATCTGGATACGGCGTCCCAAGACCAAAAAGAGATGAGAAAGGGTCTCATGTACTGTAACCGTGGAGGGGGATATTTTCCAATCAGGACGGACCGAAGAGCCACCCGCCCAGGACAAGTTCATCAACGGGGTCTCCCAAATCCGGCACAAGCGCTTACAAGGGGCGCCCTAGGCGGGCGCAGTGCAGGCGCAGATGTCCAGAACGGGCCGCCTAGGACCAGGACCAGGACCCATGCAGGCAAGGTAAGGTCAGGTCTATAGGGCTGATGCCACCACGTGGCACTCGAGGACTCGAGCGTACTCGTATCTACCGAGTCCTCGGGTATTATTGGAGGGAATGGTTCCCACCGCCTGAAAGTGGGGGCTGAGTCGCGCAAATATATGTGCCTGCGGCCCTGGCCGTTGGAACCTGCGCGGTGAACGACTACAGGTGGGTAGATAAGTGGGCAAGGAGACCGGGTGGATGCGGAGATTCTATCCCGGATACCTGTCTGGGAGTCCTTGTACTCGTGACAAGGGGAAAGTGGACCTCCCCGTCGTCGATCAGCCTCATTTCCTGGCCTATCACTGAGAAATAGGCGCAGGAGCTGAATAATTAAGGTGATCTACGACGACATGTGCATTCATTTCTAGAGAATGAGACACTGGTCAAGGGAAACCAATGGCTCAAACCCCTACACGCGCTATCATCCTCCGATGTCCTGAGCCCCTCAGCCAAACCGGTGTTGTATCTGGACATTCAAAGGTACGACTCCCGAGTCCCCTTCTCGTTGCTGCGGTAGATCGCGTCAATCATCTTATGTCTGAGCAACGCATCCTTGAAGGTCACGACGCCGCCGTCTCCCTCGCCCATGGCCGCATCCCAGACCTTCCCCACATTATACGCAAAGTCACTGGCCGGTTCGACTGGAATCTCTTTCAGCTGTGCGCGCCCGGCACCCGCTGGAACGAACTTGATCGTCGGATGGAACATTTGGATGTGGCCGTTCGGGCCCTCGAGCACCAGAGTCCCCTTGGTGCCGTTGATTTCCCAGTAAAAGTCTTTGCCCGTGTCCGAAAGGCCGCCTTGATAGACAATCGTGGCCACACCTCCTCCGCGCTCGAGTGTCCCCGTCACCGACATCCAGTCGTGCGCGGTCTTGTTGACGGTTCGGAGGACCTGTCCCGAGGCATCGACAATGTCCATGGTCGGGCGCCGCGTCGCCAACTTGGCCTGCAATTCTGTCATCTCTCCCAAGACGTAGCAAAGGGCGTCCATGGCGTGTCCGGCAGGGATGGTCATCAGATTGGCTCCGTGCTCGATCTTGGCCATGTACTCGTACACGGGGGCCTCGGTTGCGCCCAGGACCATGCCTGAACCCAGCATGGTGGTGCCGAGAATCTCGCCCAGCTCGCCGTTGGCCACCATCTCCTTGGCCTTGCGGATGCTCGGGTTCTGACGAGCCTGCAAACCGACAACATTCCTGACCCCCTGGGACGCCGCCAGGGCCGTGAGCTCTTCTGCCTCTTTCACATTCGCCGCGAGCGGCCACTCGACGAAGAGATCCTTCTTCGCATCCAACGCCGGCCTGATGAGTCGATAATGCTCGGGCACTTTGACTGACACGACCACCATGTCGACATTGGGATCGCGGGCCAGAGGCTCCGGGTCGTCATAGCATGCGACATCTCCACCCAGCTTGTACTTTTGCACAGCTTTCTCCGCCGACGCCTTGCTGCTGTTCTGCAGCGCCGTGATCTGGAACAGGTCTGGTCTCTTCTGGATATGTGGCAGATGTGAACTGGCTGCCCATTGTCTGCAGGACGGAAACATCTCGCTCAGCTTCCAACACAGCGTCTTGTTGTTTGCGGGACAACATACCCATCAGCGGACAAGCCAATGAAGCCTAATTTGGTGGGAGCCATATCAAGTTCGATCTCGTGTAGTTAGACGGTCTCTCTCTCTCCTGAATCGACACGGGAGGAAAAGCTTGGTAGGTGCGAATTGCGATCACTTTATATCGACTGTTCTAAACGAGAAAGTTGTTCAATACAGACCGTACCACGGAGAGTCTGGCGATCTCTTATATACATAGGACCTTAAAGCGACGGGGTTGAACCTTCTCTGTACCGGTTCGTGGCTATAGCAAAAGTTACTCGCGTCACAACAAACTGGTCAATTGGCTTGGTAAGCCAAATGTGTCCATAGGAATAAGGCCCATCCCCAGAATGCCAACGGGCAACAAGAAAGAATAGAGAGTTGCAAGGGATGTAACTTGACCTGCACACTTGCGGGGGTTTCGACGTTCATAATGAGAAAACACCGCACGCCCTTTGTCCTTGTTCTCTCACCTCCAAGCCGTCAAAGTTTGAATCCTCCAAGTGATGAAGTGATATGAATCAGCATATCGACTGGCATTGGCGTTGGCATCTCCGTTTAGCTTGTCTCGAAAAAGCAGGATTGCCGTATTCTGAAGACTTTAACATTGATCAAAGTGAATGGCAGAGAGTGGGAGCAATATGGGGGATGACAAATCCATCGATGTGCAGCCGCCACAGCCTCGCGAGGCTGAGATAGCGCTAATCGCAGTCGGGCAGCCAGGCTGACGTCATAATTTGTCTGTATCACAACCAGACGAAGCGGACTACAAGGTTTCTCGTACAACCATCTAGATAGATACATAGCGGGATATGGAGGGGGTGTTGGTGGTACACCAACGACAGACCATCCTGTCGTGCCAATCTATCAAACATAGCTGACAAACCTCCCAAATCTCCTTTGGATGATCAACTTGCAAAACCCCACGCAGGAATGGCAGCATCGATTGAATGCTTTTCAGGTAACCCCTACGTGGAAGTACAGAATATCACTTATTTCCACCGTCCGGAGTCTGCTCTACCGCTAGGACGAATGTCTTCCTATTGCCTGACCTTCCTAATACAGGGTATCTATGGGGGTCGCTAACCCGCTCTAAGCATATCATAAGCTCGTGTTCCCATCGTGTAAACCCTGCGTACTTTTGTTCAACCTTCCGCGCAATGAGCCTCATTAACCACAGACAACATCCAGTCTAATCGGAGCACCAAACTTCACGCTTTCTGCTGAGACCATGCGAGTTTCTCCAGAATTGACAATACACCTAGACAAAATGTTAGTTACCGTGTAGGGTTGACTGTAAAGGTCCAACTTACCAGTAACACCTTGAGTCAATGTAGCTGATGCTTCAGTACTTCTCGCACCAAGCGTCACGGTGACAACGTCTCGTATCTTTCCAGCCTTTTCCAAGCGATGAGCCCAGTTGAAGACATACTCGTCCTCCCTCGAATCCCCAATTACCATGAGGAATTCGGGGAATGGCACGTCCTTCCCCTGACCCTGCTTTTCCAAGTTGTCACCAATCAGCTGGGCGGCTGACCCTTTGTTGACATCCATCTCCGAAATGTTGAGTCCATCCTCAATCGGAATCGCATTGACATTCTGTCCACGACAAGCATCATTTATATGGTTGGCGCACTCGCCGGCCTGTTTGAAGGCCCCTTGTCTATCTTCTGCGTCCGAGTAGTCGAAGATCAGTGACGCATGGCGCTCTTCAACCCGGCTGCCCTCAATTCTGTCGACATAGTATTGCAGAATACTCCTCACCCCTTTCTTCCAGTTTCGAACATGCTCGAGGTTGGTCAACTCCTGCCACTCATCGGTTCCTGGGTCCAGCACAAAAGCACCGTTCTCCGCAATCATCCCAATGCCACTAACGGGACTAAAGAGCCGCTCCATCTCTTCAGGCATCCTCGAGCTCATGACGTACACAATATTCTTCTTGTCTTCAATGAGATCGTTCAATACGTCGACCGACCTCTTCGGAGTGGTCAAGATGATATCGGTGGGTGAACCCCAGGATGCCAACGTCCCCTCGTAGTCGAGAATTATCAATCGCTTTTTGGCTTTCAGATACTTCGATTTAACACTGGGTAAAGACAGTCGGGGAACTGCCGTGGAGTCACGGACTGTGTGTTCCTTCCATGCGTGTTCCAAACCCTTGACGTAGTGCTCAAACCATCCAACAGCGTTCTGATGTACAACAATATCGTACAGAGCCTTCCAGCGGTGCTCGCGCTCCTCGAGGGACATGTCCAGGGCTTGTTTGATAGCATCGGCACAATGGCTGTAGTGCCAAGGGTTGACCAAAAGGGCATTGTGCCCAAAGACTGTAGCAGACCCAGTGAACTCACTAAGAATCAGAGGACCATACTTGTTCTGGGAAATCTTGCCGTCCTGGCAGAGTATCCACTCGTGGCTCGTCAAGTTCATGCCTTCGCGCAAGCTGGTGATCATTAAACATTCAGCAACGGTGAGCAAGGCCATGTATTGGGAGAAGTCAATGTCTTGCTTCAAAAACACCAGCGGTTGATGGGCCAGAGTCGAATGGGTCGAATTAACCCGAGTGACAATATCAGCAACGGTAGCACTCAGCTCTGGGTCCTCAGCAGACGAGGTTGCAATTTGGATGAGCACGACTTTATCCCGATACTCGGGGTATTTGTTGAGGAATAGCTCGTAAGCCAGAAACTTTTGACGAACTCCACGAATACTGTCCAATTTGTCTCGTGCCACAATGATTCGCTTGCCTCGGTATTTGTCGGTGATTGTGTGTACCCACTCCTTGACTTCTTTCGCTTGTCGTTGCAGATCGATCGCTTTTGGGTCGATACCAATAGGGCACGTATTGACATGGACAAATCTACCGTCCTCCAGAATGACTCCGTGCTTGGTCGCCTCCACGTTGAGGAGACGACTGCAGGTCTGGAGGAAGTGATGTCCATATTCATCGTTCTGGAACCCAATCATGTTGGCACCCAACATTCCTTGGAGGAGGTTTGTACGAACAGCGAGGCAACGGAAGATTTCCGACGAAGGGAATGCAGTGTGCAGGAAGAAGCCGATCTGAGCTTCAGGGAGCCTCTGACGTAGCAAATTAGGCAGAAGTAGCAGATGGTAATCGTGAATCCAGATGATATCGCCCTTTTTCCAGTTCTTTGCGATCCGATCGGCGAAAGCCTCGTTGACCTTGGCGTAGAATACCCACGAATGATCCTCGTATGCTTTGCTCTTGGGGTGGTCTGGAATCTGATAGTGGACCACAGGCCAGAGGATGGTCTTGCAGTAGTGCTCGTAATGACCGTTAAGATCACTGTCACTGGTATAAACAGCCAAACAATCGTAGTCATTTTCCAATTTCTCGGCAATATTCTCTTTCAGATGCTCGTCCAGGGCATCGACTGGGCAGCCAAGTGTCCCGACCCAGGTCTTTTCCTCGCAAATCCCAGCATCGACAGCAGCGTCAATGGCATTGTATAGGCCTCCGTTGCCGATGATCGCCTTCTCGACAGTGTAGCTGTCATGTGAAAAGTGTCGTTCGTGGCTGACAGTCCTCGTTCTCTGGCGACGTCCTCGGTGTGTGGCATTGTGGGCTAGCGAAATAGCCTTCTCTTTGACTTCCTTAACATCCCTGGCGCTGACCACTGCATGCTTCAAGATTGAACTTGGAGGAGGCGACTTGGCGCGTGAAGGAGGTTGGTTCCAGGTGAAGGTCTTACCCCAACCAGGAGAATGGAGGTCATGTCGAGAGATGGCGCGCACAGGAACCGGAACCTCTTTTTTGACATTGGGGAGAGTCAAGCTTATTTTTCGCTCAGTATGAGGTCGGAAGATCTTCTCATGGTCGGTAGTAGCGCCTGGAGTCGGAGGAATTGGGCCGGAACTCTGGGAGAGCTGGGACAGCGGGGAGCCACTGACTGCGCCAGGTGTGAAGAGGCTCACAGTCTGAGTGTCACTCGGAGTGTTCTGAGTGAGGGCTATCTGCTGCCTCGGAAGTTCAGGAGACTCGGGCCGCGAGGTACAGGATGGAATGTCGAAGTTGATAGTATAGGGTAGAAAGAGGGTAGCAACGAAGATGGTCATTTTCAATAGTATATCGTGGCGTTCGGAGCTAACACTGTGAATACGCAGAGAGTGTCGACAGAATGGATGATTTTTGGAAGACGGCGCAGAACCAGCGTAACGATTGATCAATGTTGTCTGTTGGTAGGCAGAGAAGGTACGAGGAACGAAGTTGGTGGTGTGAGTGGTTGCGGTCGAGGGTCACCCCGCCTAAAACTGCGATGGGCGAGTGAGGTGGACTTTCGAGCCAGTCCTAAGTTTCACGAATAATCGAGAGAGAGTATGTATGTGCGTAGACAAGCAGTGGAAGAGAAGAAGTATGAATATTAAAAGAGAACGTGGTGGTATTGCTGATGGGGTGGGTGGAACAAAAAAATTGAGGTCGGGCAAGGACGAGATTCTTCCAGTCCATGGAATTGTTGAATCACAGACGACGCAGTGATACAGGATCCATTCGTCGGAAGCAGGTGTGCAAAGTGCTGGATCCCATGGGTTCCAACATCTCGCGATCAGCCGGACAACAGTAAAGAGAGATATCTTACGGCAAAGCGAAGGACAAACGAGCAAATACAGATTGATGGTGAGAGTTGGAAACTCGAATCTGAGCTTGTTTGGGCCGGAAACACGCATTGGGGGGCAGCATGACGCACGTGGTGGAGACTGGCACGCCAGCCATGGCCAAGTTAACAGCCTATGGGCCCATTGCGCCTGAACCTCGGAGGCACCCGTCGCCCATCCCAAGGCCTAATTGGCCTAAGGTGCCCGAAGTACCCAAAGTACTGGTGCTGCCGCCCGGAACTGGGTGTCCCACTGCCCATTGCAGCCAAGCGCAGCCCTACTCTCGCCCTTCGACTGGCCCGGCATCTGATCCGCAACGCCCAACCCACCCAGCCAAGGTTGTCAAACTTTCTTCCAACCACCCCTCTCTCGGCCCCTCTTTGCTGCGCTCCAGGAACTCTGTTTTGAAAAATCCTCAGACCACACACTCCATTCCGTTACACCAAATGCTGTTGCCTTGTGCCCCCCAATTCTGCCCCTCTACCTGAGCGAAACGGGAAGCATGTGCTCATCCTACCTTGCCAGGTGAAAATGCGCTTGGCGCTATTTGATTTCGTTCTACCATCCCTCTACCACTCGTCCTACCTCTTTCTCCTCCTGCGTCATGCCGTTGTATGTCACAGCGGCCCACTCATCGCGGGTGAAAAAGCCGGCCAAGAGACCCGCCTCTTCGCACTCTTCCTCTGCGTCGTTCGCGAACCTTCCACGCACCAAACCGCCCGGTCGCAAAGCAAGGCCAATTATTGATACTATCGACGATGAGCTGGACGAGGGCGACGAGGGAGAAGAGGATAGGTTGACTCCTAGCGGCAAAGTCTTATCCACTGTCTCCGTCGAGCAAGCCAAGGATGTGTTGACTGCCGTGCAATATGCTCGCACGTCCATGTTTGCAACACTTCCAGAACGGGCGGGAATGAACAGTGTCCGTATTGCTGCAGTACTCAACTTCCAGCGGAACATGCCTGCCATCGTCTCTCTGGCTCATGTACATGCTCTTGTTGCTGCTTCATCCAAGACTGAAAGGGAGATCGCCGCCTTGCAAACCGCCGGTAAGCTTCGCAAAATAAAAGTCATGGGGCGAGGAAACGATATCAGCGGCTTAAGCGAGGTGTTGATCACCATGCGAGATCTCCAAGCCTTGCTGGAGCGGAGCGATGTCGCACCGGACGTCCGTACAGACTTCTGCGATGTGCTTCGTCGTTATCCGCGAGCCGCGTCTATCCCGTCTCAAGAGCTACCTGCATCCCATGTGGCTACACTGACCCGAACTGGCTTCCTTGTATCCTCGTCATTGGCAGGCACTCGAAATCTTTCGTTGGCTGGCTCATCTCTAGTCTCCATGCCTAAAGTTTCTCGTGCCGCGTCAGGGTCTTCCGCCGCTGTTGGCGGAGATGCTGCCTTTGAAAACCTCGGGGGCGTTGGTGCTGCGCGACGATCGAAATCTTCTTTTCATCACACACAAGCCTCACAAGAAGGAGATTTGACTTTGTCCGTGCCAAACATCGGTCCGTATCTGAGACTGTTGCAGACGGGCCGGACGCATCTTCTCCAACTCCTGGGCAGGTCAAAATACAAGGAAGCGCCGCTGTATCTCCTACGTGAGCGGTGGGATGGCGCGGTTGACTCGCAAAGTAGAGTATCGACCGCGAAACAAATCAGGGGAGAATTCTCCGAAGTGATGCCATCCAAGACCAAGAAGTGGAAAGACCTCTACGGCCTCAACTTTGACTGGATCCTCGAGGAGTGTCTCGGTGCCGGGTTGATCGAGTTGTTTGAGACTCGTAGTGTTGGGCTCGGCGTGCGTGCATTGACTTGAAAGTTTGTGCAACAATATCATCCTATTCGGCAAAGATACGACACGATGTCTGCTTGCAAGCCGCACACGAACATTGCCATATTCTCGTCTATCGACTTCGATGCCCAAAGCGGTCGCAAGGACCGACTGTGGATTGAGTCACAAGAACGACGACAAACGCAGTCGACATAGTACATGTCACGTATCAGAGGTTTTCCTAAAGACAGCCATCTTCTTAAATGGCAACGCAGCACCACAGGTCAATGGCAGCCGGTTGGGACCAGCACACGAGACCTCGACCATTTGAACGAGGTCTCCGTCTGAAGAACGACATGGAAGGAAGATGGAAGCACGCCGAGAGTCGAAGGGATACGAGAGCCGATCGGAAGTCGCATACCTCGAGCTGAGTTTTGAAGGGATGTTGGTAAAGGATGCATGTTTACCGTTTGAAGAGCTGTCTGTTGATATAGCTTGGTATTGCGCTTACATTGTGAGGTACATTGGCAAGGATCGAATATTGTTTGACAAGATCTAGCGCGACAGGGTTGTATACACTTGAACCCAGAGCCAGCAGTCTACTGATCTCAAGTTTTACATAGTTATACATTTTTCTTCCATGAAGGGCCTCTATTGACTGTCCACCTCAATGCCAATTTCCTCAGGGCGCTCACACACGCTATTCCGCGAACGGACTCCATCGCGATATTGCTCCCACAAGTATGCGCAAATGAAACTCACTCCGCTCACAGCTTTCCACCGCTCAATTTCTCTGCAATCTTCTTCATCCTCTCTTGATCCTTGAGTGCACGTTCATTGACATCGCTGAACAACATCATGCCACCTCGTCCCTGGTCTGCAGTCCTGTCCCTTCCGCGCTTGATCATCTCTTCCACTGTATCTGGCCTTCCATCCTTCCTCCAGATGCTTCCTGTGGTGGTGAATGCCTTTTCAATAGCCGCACTGAGCTGTTCCCTATCGGTGATGAACGTTCGTGAATTCATGTACAGTGTATGAAGTTTGTCGAGACGATCTTCGTGTTTTGCCGCGAGGCGAGCTTCATATGCGGCTTTCCGGGCGTTATAGTTGGCGAGCTCTTCTTCAATTGACAGCTCGTGAATTTTTTGCGGACGCATTGCGCTGGGGACAGAAACGTTGGTGAGACGGACGTCTTCTCGCTCGGCCTGTGACAGGAGTCGGGCCCGTTCGCGCTGTTTGGCAGCACTGCGAGCAGCAATGGTCGTGTCGATCGACGTTTTCCGGGTGTGTAATTCTTTCAGCGCTGAGCGTAGATGAGTCTTTCTCAGTTCGGCCATGCGCCGTTTGTATTTCCCCGTCTCGGTCAGATGATCGGGAGGGGGGATGTTCTTGGGAAGCGGATCAGGCGTAACATTGTCCAGGTATTGCTGGCCAGGTTTGTCGGGCCGCCGTGACGGGAAAAGCTCGCGAGGTACAGGAAGAATACCCTTTGGTCGAGCTTGAGAGTCTCGAATTGTTTGGAGTGGCTCTGGGACATCGACAAAGGCAGGAGACTCGGGTGGGATATATGCGCGAGGAGAGGATGAGCTGAAAGCTCGATATGGCGCAGGCTTGATCAAACACTGCCGGCAAGCTCGACATATTGAGCTTGAAACTGTGTCCATGTTCTTGTCTGATGAGGACAACGCTTTTCAATGGTGAGATCGTGCAACCGGCGGGTGGCTGCTAAAGAATCCGCAAATTTGGTGTTTGCATGCACGCATTGACTCGAGTTCGAATTCTTTAGGGCCGAGATGCGCGTTTGCAGGGAAACTCTGCCGAGATCACATCGTTTCACTAGCACCTTGGTCACGTGCAAACATTTCATTTGATTCGCCAGATTCGGCATCAATAACTGTGCTTCATTCCTTGTTCCAATGCAGTACTATCATTCTTCCATCCTTGTACATTTTTGCCGGCGCCCGCATTGGACCTCTCGTCACACCCTATGATGTCCAACCTAATAAGGATCAAGTTAAGCTTCGACAAGCTCGCTAAGCATCCCGCTCCCTTCTCACCCTACACCACTTAGTTGATCCATCCCGTGCTCAACCCGGGCGTCTTTATTGGTGTTTCGATATTTCACTGCAGACAGCTGCGTGGCCATGCGAGGCTATCATTGCGCTCGCAGAGAAGCTTTCCTATCGCCGAAAGGTAGCTTAAAGATGAGAAGCCAAGCTCCCCGTAGATCTCTGGACGTCCTTCATCCCAACCAGTGTTTCAGACAGCATCCTCGATTCCCTCAGCCTTATAGTAATCATGATGTTAAGCTGTGTCTGCGGTGTGCTCCTACTGGGCTCTGCTACCCTCACTCATGCTGCGATTAAATCGACCGCTCAGGCCTTGAACACAACCGATACAAATCTAATCCCCAACGGAAATGGACCTGTGCTTTATTACAATGGCTCAGGACCAGTTCCCTCGTACGAGCTTGTCTCGCCTATTCCACCAGCAATCACACCTGTCAATAGCAGTTCCAGCTTAGAAGACATGTTCTTCGTCGAGCTGCTGGCGATTGCTAACACAACGACCTTCTCGAACAACTGTTCGCAGTGTGTCGCGGGTGCTGAGCTGATGCATTTAGCAGCGATCACATTGCCGGTCGACAACTTTGTTAATATCTTGATCCGAATGTCGGTGGCAAATACTCAGGCAGCATGATTAGTGCTAAGCTACTACAGATGCGAGGCAGTCCCAACAGTGCAGGACGCTATTTTTGCCGATACTTGCGCAGCAGAGTATGGCAGCGTCCAAAACACGTCTATCCCCTACTCGTCTGGCGGTGGTGCTACAGGAGCATATTACGCTCAGCTATTTTCGAAGATGAGCATTATAACTGGAGACATGACCTACTATTGCTATTTCAATTGGGGCGTATGCCCACAACCCCTTACGGTTGGCATTGAAGAGAGTCTGTACTTCAGCCCGAAGCCGGTTAATGCAACGAAAGTGCCACCACCATCAGGTAAGAGTCGAGATACTGAACGGACTCGCCGCCTTAACTGCATGCAGGAAAATCCATCAACGTCCTCCATACTTCGGACTGGCATCTAGATCCACGTTACGATATTGGCAGCGAGGCAAATTGTTCTCAGTACCTCTGCTGCCGTCCGTATGCCACAAACGATGATCTTTCGACAACCTCTGCAAACGCCAGTGTCCCAGCCTCACGTTTCGGTACTGGTGATGGTCCTGATGCCACTAGATTCTCGCTGATTTCTTCAAGGCTATCTTTACTGCGATACGCCTCCTGACCTGGCACTGAGCTCGTTTACCAGCATGCATCAGTTCTTCAATTTGAGCAGTGTCTCATTTACAATCTTTACAGGTGACATTCTGTCACACGATAACGATGACCAGGTGAGACTAGTGATAGTGTGTAGAGGGTATAGAGCTGAGATATGCAGATATCTCGCGAATATGCCGAGTACGAAGAAACAGTCACCTACCAAACCTTCAAGGCTCAGCTGGGCAACATTCCTGTTTATGCCACGCTAGGAAATCACGATTCTATCCCAGAAGCATGGAACAGTCAGGCAATCGCACACCCGCACTCTGTGACAGTAATGACTAACATCCAGAACAGCGCAAAATAGTCTCAACCCTGCAGGCTCAACTGCTGCTGCCGCTAATGCTTTCGGGTGGAATTATGAGCTCCTCTCTTCTCTCTGGGGTGATGCTGGTTGGCTCAACAGCACAGAGCAACAGTATGCCTCGACACACTATGGCGCATATGCACACACCACTGCTCAAGGTCTTCGCATCATATCCATCAACACTGATTTCTGGTATGTTGATAACATCTTCAACTATTGGAATGTTACGAATCCCGACACATCCGGCGTCTTGACGTGGCTGGCATCTGAGCTTGCTGCATGCGAAGCCCGAGCCCAGCGGGCATGGATCATTGGGCATGTCCCTTCAGGATATGATGGGGACAACGCCGTCCTTAACCCTTCGGCACTCTTCTATGCCATTGTCGTGCGTTTTTCCCCGACCACAATTGCGGGCATCTTCTTCGGCCATACCCATGAGGACCAAATCCAGATCTTTTATGACTTCCTCCCGAACAGCACATATACCGTGGACGGCAAGACGTATCGGAACACTACGATGGTTGACTACTCTAAGCCACTGACTGTTGGGTACATTGGCCCATCCATTACACCCCTGACCGGGAACAACGCCGGCTATCAACTCTATCAAGTCGATGCATCAACATTCTCCATTATGGGCATCCAAACTTATTTTGCCAATGTCAGTGAAGCGAACAGCTGGACCACACCCGAATGGGCATTTGAATATGATGCCCGGGCCACGTATTCAGTTGCAGCTGCTCATAACAGTTCCTCTGGAAGTTGGCCAACAAGCGCTCCATTGAACGCCACATTCTGGGACGGCGTCACGAAAAGCATGTTGACCAATCAGACGCTGGTGGAGTTGTATAACCTACTCGAAACTAAGAGTAGCGTGGTGACGGAGAGCTGCTCTACCGAAGCATGCGCGAGGCAGAAGGTCTGCTATATTCGGAGCGGGAGTGCAACATTGGGTAGAGCCTGTGGGGCCCACGGTGGGCCTTTCTAGAAGGGTGATCGGCGCATATTCTCTGAGAGGGGATGAATCGAAAGTGATATTGCCGTGATGCTTAGCCTACGGAAACGCCAATGGTCCAGCGTCTGCAAATCAGTGTTGGCATAGTCGTGATACCCGGTCTCTTCCCCGACCGGGCAGTTTATTCCCATGTCGTGCCCTGCACCTGCCTTATAAGTATTACCAGAGACAACGCAACATCCAGGTACTCGACGTTTCCATCAGAGATCTTCCGAAGATGTCCCGAATCCATGTCCGATGAGCCCGAGCAGTTCTTGATTGTCAACTGTTGATGCCCTGACGCTTCTGAGCGCGGATCTTTCTACAGACTGCGACATCCCCGCATAGGCTCGGCAGATGTTATATAACTGTCTACGCCTGTAAATATAATTGTGAACTTTGCAGGCTGTTCATACCTCGCAAAGACTGCCTGTGATTTCTCGGATAACCCGGGGCTAATTCTTGACTTGCATTCATCTCTTCAACAGGTCCTAACTGAAGCAGCACCACAATGACCAGCACCGCACAAATCCTGTCTCACTCTGAAAACGTCAAGGTCTTCGGCCGGGCGGCGTACCTCCATCATGTCGACCCCGAGATCCGGCTGTACTACGTCGAGTCATTCCCTTCGGACCGGCAGAAGAAGACCAAGGGCACGATTCTCCTAGTACACGGGTTTCCCCAGACATCGTACCAATTCCGGCACGTCATGGCGCCTCTCGCCGAAGCGGGATATCATGTCATCGCGCCTGATCTCCTCGGCCACGGCTTCAGCAGCAAACCGATCGGAAACATCAACCAACAAGACCCGTTCACCGCGCGGTCTCTAGCGAAAGACCTCTATCAGCTCGTCACGGAACACATCGGTGTGAAAGATAAGATCCACCTCGTCGGCTATGACATCGGCGGCATCATCACGCACCCGTACGTATGCCAGTTCCCCGACAGCGTGGCCAGCGTGACCTGGGGCGAGAACCTGCTCCCAGGCTCCAAGTTCTACGACATGTACAAGCACACGCGCAAGATGTGGCACTTTGATTTCCACAGCCACAACACGGAGCTGGCCGTCGCGCTGGTCTCGGGCAAGGAGCGGCTGTACGTCAAGTACTTCTTCGACCGGCAGATGCAGAACCAGACCGTCTTCCCGCCCGAGGTCGTCGACTTTTACGCGCAGCAGTACGCGGCGCCGGACTCGCTGCGCTGCGCCTTCCTGGTCTACCGCGCCTTCGAGGCCGACGCGGCGGACAACCTCAAGTGGCGGCAGGAGGCCGGCAAGGTCAAGGTCAAGAACATGATGTTGTCCGGCGAGAGGAGCTTTCACGCCGACGAGGCCGTCGAGATGGCGCGCGAGTTCTACGAGGATGTCCAGATCGGTACCGTGCCCGAGGCGGGGCATTATCTCGCAGAGGAGAATCCAGAGGGGTTTGTGGATGAGCTCTTGAAGTTTATCGAGTCATGACAGTGTTGGAGTCGGTTCAGAAGAGAAGGGGAAAGGGATGGCTACATTGGTCCTTGGGATATCAATTTGTTCGCTATCTGGCGTAAAATCCACTCTACCAGGAATTTTCTATTGTAACCCACGTTATCACTTCGAGCCTCGATTGTCCCGAGACTAGAGTGAGAATAGAATAGATTCGTTGTGATGCTTCGCACTTATTCCTAGCTCTTCCCAAGTAGCGGTGATATCCTATATACCTGTCTCGACAGTGTGGTTGAAAGTACAACGACCCTCCAAGCGCGTAGATTTATCTGACGATCATGAGACACTGGAGAGCGTGCAGTCAGTGGGAAAATAAACCGACCGATTCGTGCTCTGATAAATGGTGCTGGATCTAGATGGGTTCCTTGGATTCTCTATTCCAGACCTACTGGGATTGATTTCTTGGTCGGATACAATCCTTCCTAGGCTAGATAGGACATACACATCGATGAGCGTCTGAGCGCCTGAAGGTAACTGGGCGATTCATCAGCTTGGAGACCCGCAAAACTTGCCAACGAGGCGACAGGTCTAAGACACTTTGTTCATCCGAGGAGTCTCTTCAGACCGCCCCTTGGCCTCTTCTCAAACGTCGCTTTCATTCGGTGACATCGATAAAGATGGACTTCTGGTGCATGTACTCGTCGATGCCCTGGCGGCCACCTTCCTTCCCGTACCCACTCTCCTTGACGCCACCGAAAGGATTCTCCGCCGCGCTGAGCAATCCCAGATTGATGCCCACCATGCCCACCTGGAGGGCCTCCGCCACACGCCAGCTCCGCGCAATGCTCGAGGTGCAGATAAAACTGCCCAGCCCGACGTCGCAGTCGTTGGCGAGGGCTATTCCCTCCTCTTCCGTCTCGAACTTGAACACGCCGAGGACGGGCGCAAACGTCTCCTCCTTCCAGGTGATGGAGCTGTGAGACATATTTGTGATGACGGTCGGTTGGATGAAGTAGCCGTTCTTGGACTCGAGCGGTCCGCCGCCGAGAGCGACTTGGCCGCCGAGCTCGACTGCGCCTGGATGAGGTGGTTGTGTCAGCACAGGAATGGTATCAGTTCCTTCTAACGAAAAGACTTACTTTTGATGTGCCTCATCGCCTTCTCTACCGCGCGCTCGTGCGTCAACGCACCGATGTCGACACCGTCCTCCATGCCATGGCCCACCTTGAGGGCTTTGACCTTTTCAATCAAAGTCGACACAAAGGCCTCGTAGATCCCCGCTTGGACTAGGATCCTGTTCGCCGTGACGCAGGTCTGGCCCGCGTTGCGGAACTTGGCCAGGAGACAAGCCTTGACGGCCTTGCCGACGTCGGCATCGTCAAACACCAGAAAGGGGCTGTTGCCGCCCAATTCGAGAGAGAGCTTCGTCAGGTTCTCGCTGCACTGTCGAGCCAGCAGCTTCCCGATCCGGGTGCTTCCCGTGAAGCTCAGCTTCCGCACCAGCTTGTTGGTACAGAGCGCTTCGCCCACCTCGGCAACGCGATGTAGGGTGGTAATCACGTTGATGCTCCCGGCTGGAAAGCCAGCCTCTCTGGCTAGGATTGCCAATGCAAGTGACGAAAGCGGTGTTTCGCCCGCAGGCTTCCATACCGTGGTGCACCCCGCGGCCAGAGCCGCCCCGACCTTCCGGGTGATCATTGCAATGGGCAGATTCCACGGGACGAGACACGTCGCCACGCCGATGGGCTGCTTGATGGTGATGATTCTCTGCGCCAGGTTCGCCGAAGGGATAGTCTCACCGTGCGTCCGCTCAGCCTCGCCGGCGTACCACTCGAGGAAAGAGGCACCGTAGACGACTTCGGCACTCGCCTCGGCCAAGGTCTTGCCATTCTCCGCCGTGGTCAGGAGCGCCAAGTCGTCGGCGTTTTCGAGGATGAGATCGTTCCATCGCCGGAGCCAGCGGGCTCGTTGACGCGCCGTCGTCTGCCTGTACGTGGAAAACGCCCGGTCCGCCGACTCGACGGCCCTGTTCACGTCCGCGGCGCCCATTTCGGGCAGCGTGGCCAGTTTCTCCAGCGTCGCCGGGTCGACCACGTCAAAGGTCTTGCCCGATAAGGCGTCGACCCAGACATCGTCAATAAAGGCCTTGTCTCGCAGGAGGTCTTTTCGTTTGATCCCTGCAAGAGTTTTCGACGCCATGGTCAATTCGGCTCTGTTTTAGCGAGTCTCTCTGCTTTCCTTTGAGATCCAGCCCCTAAAACCTCGAGTATCGAGTATCGAGTATCGAGTGTTGAGTAGAGTACGGTGGATCTGTAACCATGAATCACTTCGACCGCGATAATATCTCGCATCTCCTGAGGCGCCCGGACAGCTTTTATCGAGACCGATCCCATTTTGCATGTCAGCGTCAATCCCCCAAGGATGTAAAAATCTGTCGACATGTCTTGTCGGAGTCGTCTACCCGGAATTGTCGCCAGGGCTTACGAGTATAGCTATAGAGTCACATACGCGACGCTCTCCGCCGGCGACGCCCTGTCTCGCAGTCGCAACGATGTTGTTGGCGGGAGCGGGTATAGCGCCATTTACGGTAAATTCCCCGCGAAATTGTTAGGCTTGCCGGTCGGATTAGTGCCTTGGAAGATGAGCACCGTTTAGTTGCTATGTTAGTCTTGGGGAAATACAGAGAGAGTCACTAGTACTCTCATCATCCAGTCAGTTGTTGACAGCAAAAGATATGATTGGTATCACTCCATCGCATAGCTGGTCAAGATCCATGTGTACCTGAGGGTAGGGGGCTTTTAAACTCGGTTTAACCATGTGAGGTTAGCGTCCAGTGAGAGTGAAGGGAGGCTTGGCAAGGCTATGATCCCCGTGAGGACTACGAGGCTGAGGACTTCCAGGGGTTGGGTGACCTTGACAGGTTTACCTAGGCATTCAAACCAGAGCAACGGTGTACTCGGGGCTTGGTGGTAAGTCTCTATGCCAAAAAGTCTCAAATACAGAAACAGTGCGATCCGTGAAAAAGCGTAGACGCTTGAGCATCACTTTTACTATGTAGATCTCTGTATTGGAATTGAGGAGAATTGATCTGCTCAAAGACCATTATGTACATAAGCGAATGGATATGGCCAGGCCCAGCATGCAGATGGATCCACCCATGACTCATTGAGCCATCGCTACTTCATCTCCACCTATAATCGACACGACACAAAGACCCTTGATGAACCGCCAACGGTACAGATCAAGATCTCGTAGATGCCAATCAATATGCCCTACAAGTCGACCGGTCCTCAGTAGCACCACAGGTCTAGTCCCATCCCACACGCGAATCACGACTTTGTCGTCTCGGTAATCGACATTTCCACGTGCTCGGCGCCCACCCTGCCCGCAACATACCCCAGTGCCGCGTCCTTGACCTCCTCCGGATCGTCGGCGCGAATGCTCGCCGACTCGATCTCGCGTGCCTTTTTGGTTTCGATGCGCGTCTTCCACGCTTTCGTTTTTGTTGCGAAGATATTTTCGACCTCCTCCAACGTCTTGCCGGCCGTCTCGGGGTAGACGAAGAAGAAGTGGATGCCCATGGCGATCAGGAAGACGCCGAAGATGAGGTAGACTTTCCACTTGATGTTGACGAAGGCGGGAGGGACGAACCAGCTCAGCGCAAAGTTGAAGATCCAGTTGGATGCGACGCAGACGGCCACGCCTTTTCCACGGAGGCGGAGCGGGAAGACCTCCGGTGGGTAGATCCATGAGATGGGGCCGACCTGTGCGTGCGCAGGATGGTCAGTACATTGGCTATTTTAAGGGACTTGAGCGGTGACGGAAAAAACTTACCGAGACCGCAAAGCTAGCGACGAACAGAAACGTGCTGGCGATCAAAGCCTTGGAAGCTGCACCGTGGATTTGCCAGGATTGCTGGGGGATATGGTCCACACCTCCCGGCGGAGCTGGGGAACCAAATCCGGCCATCAACGCGGCGTTCAGAAACATCCAGACCGCCATAGAAGCCGACCCCAGGATGAGCGGCCAGCGACGGCCCCAGACGTCGATCCACATCAGCGCCGGTAGCGTCATGCACATGTTGATCACGTATGTGATCGAGGACGAGTACAGGTTGACGTTGCCGGACAGCCCTGCCATGCCAAAGACATATGTGATATCTTTTGAGGAAGGACATTAGCAACAGAGTGGTAGTGGTCAATGTGAGCACAGAGGTACTTACAGTACATCATTACGTTCACTCCCGACAGCTGGGACCAAATCTGCATGAATACACCGATGTGAGTACGATAAAGCATCTTCGGCTTGAATAACTCCAAGTAAGAGCTGGGGGGCTGGTTGCGCTCCGACTCGCAGAATTCGCGGATGTCGTGGAGTTCTCTCTGCACAAATGGCGAGCTGCGGTCACCGTTTCCGTGGACCAGGGCGAGCACCTCGTGCGTCTCCTCCCAGCGGTCTTTGTGTGCCAGGTATCTCGGCGACTCGGGCGTGAACATGAGGCCTATACCCAACAAGACCGCAGGAAGAGCCTGAGCGCCCCAAGGAAGACGGAAGGAGGCCGAGCCCGTGAGGAACGAGCTGCCGTAGGAGACGAAGTACATGATGGTGATGCCGCAGGTGATTGCGAACTGCTGACAGATGACGATACGGCCACGTCTGCTCGGGGGCGCCAGCTCGGACACGTAGACGGGAACTTGAGACGAACAGATGCCGACGGCGAATCCGCATATGAAGCGCCCGACAACCAACATGGCGATGTTCTGATCGATGAACCACGTTTTAGTATCTCTCACAGGAGAGGAAACCGGCTGCGTACCTGAACTGCGCAAGTCACGACACATCCCAGAATCCAAATGACAGAGCCAATCTGGATGGCGGATTTTCGTCCCCAGTGGTCGGAGAGGTAGCCCGACACAATACACGCGATGAAGGAGCCCCCAGGCATTGAAGCATTAATGCCCCCTTGGACAACTGCAGTTGGTCCAGAACAGTCAGGGTTGTCGTTGAACGGAGGTCCACTGGGGCCCTGATTGAAGTAGCATCTGTATTGATTTGTCCCCAAGCTGTAAATCGAGATATTAGTACGGCCAGGCGAGTGCTGGGATACACGTCTTGTTCACTCACATTGCACTCATACTCGCAATATCGGCGCCGAAAAGGCCACCGCCGATGACAGCGATGGCCGTGATAAGGTAGATATTTCCGATTTTGGGAGGCATGACGGACGGGTAAGTTGGAGGACTATTGCTTGGTTCTGACACGAAAAACTAAGCGTAGGAGTACGAATCTCACCACGATTCAGGACATCTCTTCTTTTATACCTGCGGGCCGACAAGATGATCCGACTATCAGCCACTTTGTCCTAGGCCGTCTGATTCTGGGGTTACCCCAGAGTGCCCAGATTCTTCCCGGAAACCAGTTGAGGCTGAGACCCGCATTTCCCCGGTAACTACAAAGGTGCCAACTCCGGGATGAGTGTGTTTCCGCGCCTGAATACCGAGGATATTCTCCCAAGTGCCCATGACGCCGAGTTATGTTAGGGAGCATGCATGGATGTGGGCCTTCCTCAGGACGACTACACTCGTCGAAAGAGGGCCGGATTGCGAGAATGGCGACAATGCACGTTCTCAATGTCACGGCAAGGCTGTGACGCCAATTCATACACTTTGAATGTGATGGTAACACGACAAATACTCCAACTCCCGCATGCCGACACCGAATTTGCTTCGAGGCAGACACGACCCTGATCAGCGTTGCAACTGTCTTTCGGTTGACATGGATATCCTGCCATGCCACTGCGACAAGTCGCCGAAGAGTCCTCGTATTCTCCAAGTATCCGACGGATGGCATGTATCCGACCCATGAGTGTGATGTTTCATGTCGGGGACAGGCCTATCCCGCGTGTCATCAGGGATTGCGTGCGTACTGATATTACAGAACAACAGAAAAAAGCATCACTGAGGATTCTAGCCTGGCCGGCGACGAATGTCTCGATCGTTCTCTCCGCTGTCCGGGACCAGAGGAGTTTGACATGCTAAGATGTTCTGGACCTTTGCCAAATGCAGATATCCAGGCGGCATCTCACCGTCTAGCCAGCGGCGGGCCGAAAATGTCCTTGGAAAGCCCTTTTCCAGACCCTGGGCGAAGGGTTGTATGGGCTGTGCCCGGACAGCCGCTCCCACCACCACCACCACCACCAGCAGTTTCCTCTCAGGCCGTGCTGGGAGCCATGTAGTGGAGTCGTCGACGGTTCGCCTGCGTGACGACTATGGCCCGGGGGGCTCCCCTGCTCGCTGAAAGTCAAGTTATCCGAGAGAATCATCTGTTCCAAGGGCCGTCTTCCGAGAGGACATTGTTGAGGCACCGCCATACGTTACAGATGGCAATACGAAGACAAGTGCTAGTCTTCCAACTGTACTCTTAGCATCAGTCTCATACAAAATAACGGGGAGGGAGCATACCGTGATAGTTTCCAGACATCTCATCTAATGAAACATGTCATCCATCCGTTCAGAAACTCTCCGGTTCCCAACAAACACGAGACGTTGCTAACAGGGCCCAGAGGCAAGTCACACATTTGGTTAGTCAACGGCATATCAAAGACTTGTCGACAACACATTTCCGTACGGAGACGGCGAGATTCTTCGTTCTATGCTCTCTAGGCGACAGCAGCTGGATATGTCGATCCTAGAAGATCTGTCCTCGTATCTGCGCCAACTTCCATCCACGGATACTTCCCCGCTCCCAAACATTCAGGATATTCGGATGTTGGGGTTTTCTCATACTCACATTTCGGGTACTTCGTTTCCTTTCCTTGTTCCTTGCGGAGACCTGCCTGTCCTATCCGTCCCGCCTTCTGATTCTGGGGAGGACTGGGGGTGGTGTCCCACCAGGTATATTATTTCCCGGGGGACCCCATGGGGTTCGCACGGTGTTCTAAAAGTACCTCGTATAGGCTCATTGTTGTACCTACGAGCATTAATTGGTCCCAATTCTGCTTGTGGTCCGTGAAAGCCTACCTTGGCCTTGAAGTCCACGCATATACCCAACTCATTGTGACTTGCTTGACTCTATACTCGCCATCATGCCGCGCTTCGTCATCGGCAACATCTATGTGATTGCGTCCATCGCCGTGGTCGGAGGCGGCCTCTTTGGCTTCGACATCGCCTCCATGTCAGGCATCCTCGGCACCGCGGGCTACAAGTGCTACTTCAACCAGGGTCCCGAGGGGCCCCCGTTCAACGACAACGAGAACTGCTCGGGACCCAAGTCGCTCGTTCAAGGTGGAATCACCGCGTCGATGGCGGCGGGGTCCTGGGCTGGGGCACTCATCTCGGGGTACATGTCCGACTGGCTCGGGAGGAAGATGTCTATTATCCTTGGATGTCTGTTCTGGTAAAGAATGATAATGTCGAAGAAAGATTGAGGTTTGAAATGCTGACTGAATGCAGGATCGCCGGGTCTACCGTCAGTGCTGCGTCGCAGAATATCGGCATGCTCATCGGGGGAAGAATTCTCAACGGCGTCTCCGTGGGCATAGAATCCGCGCAGGTCCCGGTCTACGTCTCGGAGCTGGCACCACCCTCGAAGAGAGGCCGTTTGGTCGGACTCCAGCAGATGGCCATCTCCTGCGGAATCATGACCATGTATTAGTGAGTCGAGTCCTCTGACCCAATGACTTTAGTGCATCCCCGCTGATAGGCGACAGTATCTCTTATGGCGGAGCACATATCGGTGGCCAGACTTCCAGCACCTACAACCCGCTCTCGTTCCGTGTACCGTGGGCAATCCAGATGGTTCCCGCGATCTACCTCATGATTGGCATGACCTTCCTGCCCGAGTCGCCTCGCTGGCTTGCTAAAAAGGATCGCTGGGAGGAATGTAAAGCGGTGTTGACGCTGGTGCACGGCAAAGGGAACCCAGACCATCAACTGGTGGTTTTGGAACTGGCGGAGATCAACGTGGCATGCGAGCTTGAACGGCAGTTTGGCGATGTCACGTATTGGGAGCTGTTCAAGCCCAAGATGATCAATCGCACGATTATTGGCGCCTTCGATCAAATCTGGTGTCAGCTCAGTGGGATGAACCTGATGAGTACGTGGCCGGTTTCTCCTTGTATCTGATACGCGAATATTGATTGTCTGGCAGTGTATTATGTGACCTTTGTGTTCGGTATGGCTGGGTACAAGGGCAACTCCAATCTCCTGGCCTCGTCGATCCAGTATGTCATCAACGTGGTCATGACAATCCCTGCCTTGATCTGGGTCGATAGGTGGGGTCGCCGACCGACGCTCATGGTTGGAAGTATCGGATGCGCCATCTGGATGTTCGCCAGTGGAGGCGTTCTGGGGACATACGGTACCTTTGTGCCCGGCGGCGTCAACGGCGTGGCAGAACAATCGATGCTGATCAGTGGCGCACCCGCAAAAGCGCTGATTGCATTCACATATCTCTTCGTTGGTACGTTTGCAACAACCTGGTCTCCGGTATCTTGGATCTACCCGCCAGAGCTGTTTCCACTACGAGTTCGGGGAAAGGCTGTGGCCCTGAGTACCTCCGCCAACTGGGCCTTCAACACTGCCCTGGGCTTATTCGTCCCAGTTGCCTTTGTCAACATTCAATGGAGGACGTACCTCATCTTCGGGACATTCCTAATCGCCTCGTTCATACACGTCTTCTTCTTTTTCCCAGAGACCTCCGGGAAGACTTTGGAAGAAGTGGAAGGCATATTCGAGGATCCTCATGGCATCAAGTACTTGGGGACACCGGCGTGGAAAACTCACAAGGAGACCAAAAGAGCTTCAGCACTGGAACGTAACAGTATCGATGCTAGTGAGTTGGAGGCATGGAAGGCTGAAAGCAAACCAGTGGAGGCGGCAACGGTCGTGCACCAAGAAGTTGCTTGAGTGAAGGTCATGTCTCAACCTCAGGTGGTCTAAATTGACTGGTCAAGCGGTTTTCGGCACGGAGGTCAAGTGGAGCTGGTTCCAGGGGGATATGTATCCATCTATCTAACAAGTTGTAGTGGAGAGCGCCCGTGATGGAGAAAAGGGTAACTATCTAGATGATCTGAGCAAAGGCAGATCCGACACGCTTCAGAGTGCTCGTTGGGAATCCGGGGTCATGGTTCTGTTGAAAGTTGAACGATCCGTAGCTTTGGACGGAAACTTCGATCACTATGACCGTGGCTCTGTAGTAAGAGATCAGTCAAACAGAACTGGGGAATAACTTACCCCATAGAGGGAATAGCAAATAGACTGCGAAGGCCTAGATTAGCCACCTATTTGCCGCTCGATCTGAGTATATGCGCTCTCCATGATTTTCGCTTAAAAGAACGCAAGGACGGTCCGGAGTTGAAGTGTGGCCAAGTCCGTGTCCATGTCACACTGCATATAACCGAGAGTCGGTCACCATTGAATGCCCGGAAAGAACAACATTTCCAAGGGTTCAATATGATCCCTGCATTTCTTTCCAACCCCTGGCTAAATGCGCACCACATCGAAAAACTCAAACAGACCGACAAATCTTTAATACGAACTCGCAAAACTTTACCTTGCCGGAGGTGTCTCGATCGGCGGAAGGATTGAGGTCATATAATCACAGGCGGCCAGACTGGATCTACCACCACGAGCCCTGCCCATCAAGACCAACTTTGAATGTTGAATATGTCTGGCTCCGTTCTGCAGGGAAAGGTGATCGCCGTTGTCGGCGGAGCCTCTGGAATAGGCCATGCTGTGTCGACGCTACTCGTCGACTTAAAAGCCAGAGTCGCCATTGCCGATATCCAAGACGAGCTTCTCGCGTCAGTACAGCAGGAACTAAGCGCCGCTGGGGGTGAGGTTCTGACTCACAAGGTTGACATCACCAATCGAGAGCAGACCGAAGCCTGGCTAGCAGATGTGGAGAAGCAATTCGGAGGCCTGGACGGTGCTGTCAACCTCGCTGGGATTATTCCAAAGTCGCACAACAAAGGGACGATCTTGGACCAGGCAGACGACGATTGGGACAATGTCTTTGCAGTCAATGTGCGTGGGATGATGAACTGTGTGAGGGCAGAGATCCCTCATCTGCTCCGACGCGGTGGAGGAAGCATCGTCAACTTTTCCAGCACTCTTGGCCTCGTGGGACGTGCAGAAGCGGCGTGTTACACGGCAAGTAAGCACGCTGTGATTGGCTTGACGTCCAGCGTGGCCAAGGAGTTTGGTCGACAGAATATAAGGGTCACGGCAGTTGCACCGTCAGTGTCCATACCCAATCCCTGCCATATTCTTGCGTTGTTCAAGATGTACAGTACGGACTTTGAAAGCGCAAGAACTGACCAATGTTAACCTATAGTGGCCTCACTCTGACCCCGATGATGCAAAGATCCATCGACGCTGACCCCAAGGCGGCGAAGGAAAAGGAGAACCCCGAAATTTGTGCCTTGGGCCGGTTTGCGCAGCCCATTGAAATTGCAAAGACGGTCGCCTTCCTGCTGAGCTCGGACGCCAGTTTTATTACGGGTGTGACTGTCAGCGTTGATGGGGGTTGGGTTTGTTAGAGCTGAATGGAAAGAGAGCCTGAGGAGATCCATCAACCTCATCGATCTATACTTAAACAAGCATCCGGGATATCGCCTGCAAAGTGAACTTCGACATGATGGTGGCAGTGACTCTCCAAAAAGATCATTGAGAAGGGAGGTTATTGCTCTCTCAAACTGGCGCTGTCGTACAGATACCGCAATGCTTGTGATAGAGTGAATAAAAGTGAGTTCGGACAGCCATGAGCGGTTTGTGAGTGTTGTGGTCACATGATGCACCTATCGCTCTACCTTCCCTGTTGAGATGGCCTGTTGCCACCCTGCCCACCTTCTTCTACAGCACCCAGCGCACCTCTCCTCTCTCTCTCTTTTCTCGTTTAGCCAGAGGTAGCCTCACACAATTCAGACGCCATTAAGATGATGGAGAGTCAATACGACCCTGTGGGATATTGTGGCCTAGTTCCTTTGTTTCCTCTCCTCTCTCGCTTCGATCCCAATAGTGATGTTGCACATCCCGCCATGTTCCAGCCGCGCCTCATCCTCTCATTGTCTAGCCGTCCTTAATACACCTTTAGCCTCGTCATTGGTTTGAAACTTATTGGCCATGTATGGCATGCGTAGAGGCTGCTCATGTCTCCGAGTCTTGTCTCCGTGTCTTGAGCAGTCCAACTACGAAAAGTACGGAATTCAAGTTCCGTCCTAAATTCTGCTTCAGGAGAACTGACTGGGCCGGTCCTTGGGAGAGAGAACACCTACGCAAGTATGTCGGGAGCATTCGATGACAGCGGGACCCAGAACGAGACTGAACCCGGCTAACGGGACGGGTGAGCAGGGTGAGCGGCAACCCAAGCAGGCACGGTCTGGGAGGTGTTCAGGATGAGCCGAAGTTGAGCCAGCTCAGTGTCTCGATGTTAAGGCATATTTTCAAGGAAGCGGCCTAGGAATGCGAAACAAGGAGCAATGCTTGCCCACGCGTATCCCGCAACGCATTTATTCGAGCGGATCTCAATGAGTCCAAGCTCAAGTACAGTCGGTTTACTTCAACTTGCGCGGGAATAACGTCTTGCCACAAAGTACCTCGTATAGCCATCGCTGATAAACTCCTCCAGAGTATTTTATCCCGGCATCCATCCGTAAGACAGGATGTGGCTCTGTCTCCTCCATGTCACAAAGGGAGACAGCCTCACTCCTTGTGGTAAGCGGACCGAGTATTCTTGTATCCTATTAGCTGATGTTGGAAGTGGAGCTCTTCAAAGTTACCGTATCTGGAAGTGTACGCACTAATTACTGGGTTGAACGCGCTAACCTGTTAGAGCTCCATAGGCGGAGGGTATCCCTTGAGGCCGCCGTTCTATATTAGCAGTATCTCGCGTGCTCAGGACGGAGTTACCGGCTATATACCATACAAGCTACAGAATTCAGTCGTCTTCGGAGGATTCTTGTACCACGGCACCGAGCGCGTGTTGATGATGTTGACATGAGAACATACGAAAGGGTCGACATACAGGATAGCATACGTATCAAACTAGGTCCGCGCTTTAGGAGATGAGATTGAGGCGAGAGCAGATGAGCGTTTAGTCTCTTAAGAAGCCCATCCGTCATATTGTACCTCGTTGTCTCCCCCATAGTCGACATTCCCTCCCCCTCCACACCGCAGCAATGGCCAAATCCCACGCTGTAGTCAACGGTGTCGCGTCGTCGCACGAGTACACCCAAGATGAACTGGTGGTTCGGGATATCAGAAAGCTGGTCATAGACTGCTGTCGCCAGAACGGCGGGGGACACGGAGGCTCCGCCATCGGCATGGCGCCTTTGGCGGTCGCTCTCTGGGGCCACGCGATGCGGTACAATCCCAAGAATCCCTTCTGGTTCGACCGCGACCGCTTCGTCCTGTCAAACGGGCACGCGGCCATCTTGCTGTACGTGATGCTCCACGTTACGGGGTACGCGCACATGACGATGGACGAGTTGAAGCTGTACGCCAGCGCCAAGGGGCTGAAAGATGGGAAGTGGCAGACAACACTGTGCCATGCGCACCCTGAGAACGAAGTTCCCGGGGTGGAAGTGACGACGGGCCCGTTAGGTCAGGGCATCGCCAACGCCGTCGGACTGGCCATCGCGTCGAAACACATGGCGGCTCGGTATAACAGGGACGGGTTCGAGATAACTACCTCTCGAATATATGTCACTTCGGGTGATGGCTGTCTACAGGAAGGGGTGGCGCAGGAGGCTCTCGCGCTGGCAGGGCATTTGAAGCTCGACAACCTTTGTCTCTGCTATGACAATAACGCTATTACTTGCGATGGGCCGCTGGATTGGATCTCGACCGAGGATACCAACGCCAAGATGAGAGCGCTGGGGTGGAACGTGATTGATGTATTCACAGGCGACACATCGGTCGAGGACATCGTCGCCGCGCTGCGGCTCGCGAAATCCACCAACGGCAAACCAACTTTCATCAACATCCGAACGACAATCGGATATGGAAGCGCAACGGCCGGAACAGCCAAAGCCCATCATGGGACGTTTACCGACGAAGATCTGCTCCCTTACCTGACCCACAGCGACGGTATCAACCAGGAGACCCACCACATCTCGGCCCAGGTCAAACAATACTTTGACAAAAAGCAAGAGGAGGGCCGTCTAGCCGAACAAGTCTGGAACGACAGGTTGAAGCGCTATATGTGCGCATTCCCCGAAGAGGGCGCGGAGCTGACAAAGCGATTGAGCGGCGAAATCGAGTTCAAGGAACTTCTGTCAAAGCTCCAAGCACCATCTCACGAGCAATCTACCCGGCAGGCCAACGGGTTTATCTTCAATAAATTGCTAGCCAGCATTCCGCACATGATGCCCGGGGGTGCAGACCTGTGGAACTCCAACGCCCTAGGCGACCAGTCTGCTCAGATCCTCGACGCCGCAAACCCTGGCGGCAGAGTAGTCCGGTACGGGATCAGGGAACATGCGATGGCCTCGATCGCCAACGGTCTAGCCGCGTACTCTGAGGGTGCCATCCTACCGACCACCGCGACCTTCTTGATGTTCTACCTCTACGCCGCTCCTGGAGTGAGGATGGGCGCCCTCAGCCACTTCAAAGTGATCCACATCGCCACGCACGACAGCATCGGCGAGGGCCAGAACGGACCGACCCATCAGGCCGTCGAGCTCGACTCGCTGTACCGCGCCATGCCAAATTTCCTCTTCATCCGCCCCGCGGACGGCGAGGAGGTGATTGGGGCGTGGCTGGCCGCGCTGTCTCAGAAACGCCGCCCGTCCATGATCTCCGTGGCGCGGGATCCAGCAACAGCCCCGGCTCACAACACTAACAGACACGCGGTCCTCAAAGGCGGGTACGTGTTACAAGAAGAGAACAACGCCATCGTCACACTCATCTCGTGCGGGTCCGAGTTACAGTTCGCCGTGCAGGCCGCTGCGAGACTCACCGCCGACGGCATCGCCACCCGCGTGGTCAGCATGCCCTGCGTGCAGCTCTTCAGCGAGCAGAGCGAGGAGTACAAAGACTCGGTCCTGTCGGAGACTCCGTACACGATCTCGGCGGAGGCGTACATCTCCACCATCTGGGCGCGGTACTGTAACGCGTCGATCGCGATGGACTCGTTCGGCTTCTCGGGGGGTAGCCTCGCCAATTACGGCCGGTTCGGCCTGGATACGGAGGGGGTTTACCAGAAGGTTACGAGATATGTCAATTCGCATCGTGGTGGGAAGAAGCCTCGTAGATGGACTTTACTCAAGTAGAGTACTACTCTTTAGTCGGCTGGCATCCGTATATAACCACTCGCGAGGGTTTGGTTGTTCATTCATAAGATACCATCGCATCTGCATCATATGTTCACCATACATTTAAAATCAGTCGTACACAATAACTGGTTCGCATCCTTGACAATGCGTCTTCTTTAAAATGGTTAAGATATGAAGTAACTACCAGTTCGCATCGCTCGGCAGCCCAAAGGAAAACATTTCCTGCCCAGTCGGATCCTCCAGGCCGTCCATGGCGGTCGAAATGTCAAAGATGGACGAGAGCAGCGAATTCATGCCCGAAAAGTCATTCATCGGCATGTCCGACGACAAGTAGTCGGCCCCGGCTGGGAGGGCCGGGTTCGCCACGTCGCCCTCATTGACCATGAGCATGTCCTCCGCGGACCGCGGTCGGCGTTGCGGCGAGGTGGCCTCGAGCAGGTTCTCAAACAGCTTCATGACCCAGCGGGCGGGGTCCCAGCCTCCGCGGACGTTGTGCCAGACGACCTGGCACGTGTTGACAGCCATGCGGCCCATTTTCGCCGAGGCGGCGTCGGCGGCGAGGGTTTGGGAGTAGAAGACGGCCTGGGCGAGGAACAGGGCGTGGAAGGCTTCGTGCGGCAGGCGCGGGAATGTGGATTTGGTGGTCATGCCGCACGTCAGGTCGAAGATGCGGTGTGCCGCGTTCTCGCATGCGCCGTCGAGTTGATGGACGTGGGAGCCCGAATGGACCGAGTCTGCAGACTGTTGGGGACCGGGGCCCAGATTGGCGAGGATCAGGTTGTGGTTGTACGCCAGGGCGAGACAGGCTGGGAGGAGGTCCAGCTTGGCCTCGGCGTCGCGCCACTTCAGCGCTGGCGGCAGCTCTGCTCGCCATTGCTGGAGCTCGTGGCACAGGTCGTCGTGGCTGGGCCCGTGGCCGGTTCGCTTGGAAAGCACGATCCGCCGCAGGATGAGGAAGAGCTTTGTGTTCTCAACGTGGAAAGAGCCGACGATACCGTCGATTCCGTGGCCCACGCCGTCCATGTCGTCTTGCGAGTCCGCGGCAAAATCCTCTGTGGTCAAAGTCTCGACGTCGGCCACGTCGACGCTATTCATCCGGAACTGACGACCTGAAAACGTCGCGGCGCCAGTGTCCCGGACGAACAAGATCCACCATAACCGTCTCAACAGACTCTTGTCCTCTGGTGCCAGCCTCGTGTCCGCCATGGATCGGTGGAGGCCTAGTGACTCTGCGATGATGACCCCTGCTCCGATCCAGCTGGCCGAGTTCCAATAGTTATTGTGCGCGCCGCCCCAGAAGCTGAGGAGGATGACACTCTGGAGGATCATGATCTTGTTCATATGATAGCCCAGGTCGAACAGGGCTTTTGCTTTTCTGTAGTAACACAACCGCGCCTCGATTCTGTTTTGGTACCCGACGCGAAAGAGCACGTCTTCGTCGCAGAAGGTGACCGCGGCAAAGCAGACCGAGTGAAGCAGGAGCCATGGGATCTGTTGGGCTCGGTAATGCTCGAGAAAGCTACTTCGCTTGAAGATCGGATAGATGGGATAGACGCGATCCAGGAACGTCTTGACCAAGATGTCCAGGATCTCTGGGTCGGGGACTTCGAAGCATCCTCTGGCTTGTAGGAACTCGATATCCTTGGGTGGAATGTGGCCAGGGTGTTGGTACCCCGAAGGCTGAGGCGGGCCTGGAGGCTCTGGCTTTGCGGGAGTGAGATAATGTAGCTGCGGCTTTACTCCGTGACCTTGATACTGCAGTACAAGTGAGAGGGGGAAGGATTCATCGAGGTAAGTGATGGAGAACCTGTTCGATCGGTCGGCCGTATGGGTCTTGCGCGATTTGAGGAACGGATCAAAGGTCGACGCCCACGAGATATCTGGATATGGCGAGAGTGTGGTGTTGGACAGACACGAGACGGGCGACGAGCAATCTAGGGACAGTCGCCTCTGGTGGTTACTGTTCTCCAGACCATTCAACAAGGACGCAGATTCATTGAATCCAGCTGGGTCTGTGACAGACTGCTCAGGTTGACCTAGATTGACCGACGTTGCTGACAGGTGCTCCGTCTGGAATTGTTCTTCGGGCGGCCTTGCTGTAGGCTCGCTCGCAGTTGTGGATCTGTGATTCAAAGGTGAAGCGTCGGGTCGATGCTGAGGTTCTTCGGCCAGTGTTGTCCCTGAAGTATATGATGGGACTGCCGGGTTCTCAGAGCTATTGCCATGGAGGTCCTTTACGGGTGATTCCCGACGTTGCTGCTCGACAGCGACTCTCTGCTTGCGCTTATATGTTCCTCTTTTGGACTCAAACAGAACGCAGTCGGTCTTTCCGCTCAAAACACATCTCGTGCAGGGAGTGCCGTGGTCCATGGCGTCGCATTTGACCCTCTTTTGTCGACACAGAAGGCATGCTTTCGCTGCACGGAATCTGGCTGGCACGAAAGTAGTTCGCGAGGCGGAAGCCATTGTGAGCTCGGGCCTGTGAGATGAACCGAGAAGAATGTCTCCAGCGGACGAACATGGGCGACGAGCAGGTGAATATCAAATGAAGGCACTGTAAATCTAGACCATAGTCTTTTCTCCCTTGCTCAGCTGTCTGTACATTGTCTAGAGTCTGAGAATGAGCGAGAGAAGACCACTCGATCCTCTACACTGATCCCTCTGGCTTCGCCCCTTCTTACCTCTTCGCGGGATAAACACGCAGCTAAACTCACTGGGGAAACTTCGCAGTTATACCCCAGGCGGGGTATCATCAAGAACACACTAAGATTCTGGGCAATAGGCCAAATCATCCTCTCTCGTTCCTGACTGGGTAAAGTGAGGATTAAAGAGGTTCAACTTCGGCTGTATTACTATTGGCCAGGTATCCGTAGCTTGGATTTTTGGGAGAACCCTGACAAAGTCACGAGGCGAAGAACTTGCGCGATGTTCTCGAAGAAAAGGCTATTGGGTATGATAAGTCTAGATTCCGTAGACGAACGAGTTCTTCTCTTCTGACAAAACGCCGAAGATGTGCCATTACCTCGCCCGTGTACAACAGGCATACAGGTACAGTCTACCGGGTACATGATGTGACGAGGACGGCGTATAGTGCCGAATTGGGTAATATACCCGCCATATCCATATTGGGCATAGTCACATTAGGAACTTCTCGAAGGGGTACGTTCACGTACTCGTATGAACATATTCGGCTATAGAAGGGATAATGACGAGTGTAGGATTTTTGGCAAGGATTCACAATGGGAAAATACAAAGGATACATAGAAGGACGCCGAATGTGCGATGTTGCCTTTTCGAGCCTGCATAGTCTTGTCTTTGCGGGATCTTCACCTCCAAACCACAAAGGCCCAGATCTCTCACAACCGAGAAATTCAAACAATATTCAACGGCCACCATGATTGCAGGCGCAAAGGAATTCAAGATCGCCGTCATCCCTGGCGACGGCATCGGCGTGGAGGTGATGCCTTGGGGAGTCAAATGTCTTCAAGCGATCGCAAAGGTCTACGGGTTATCGTTGAAGTTTGAGGAATTCGACTTCTCCTCGATCAACTACTACCTCAAGCATGGCCAGATGCTTCCGGACAATTGGAAAGAACTGCTTTTGCCCTTTGACGCCATCTACTTCGGCGCTCAGGGAAACCCTGCCATTGCCCCGGACCATGTCATTCTCTGGGGATCCCTGATTAAAATTCGACGCGAATTCGACCAATACATCAACCTCCGGCCATGTCGTCTCATGAAGGGCGTGCCGACGCCGCTCAAAGACCGTCAGCCCGGCGACATTGACTTTGTGGTCGTCCGGGAAAACACAGAGGGCGAATACAGCGGCGTCGGTGGCAGGCTGTTCGAAGGTACCGAGAGAGAAGTTGTGCTTCAGCAAACGATCATGACCCGCGTGGGTGTCGATCGCGTGATGAGATACGCCTTTGACCTTGCACGATCAAGGCCTCGCAAGCGCCTCACCAGCGCCACCAAGAGTAACGGCCTGGCTATCTCGATGCCATACTGGGACGAGCGTGCCGCTGCCATTGCACAAGAATATCCCGATATTCACACCGACAAGTACCACATCGACATTCTGAGCGCTCATGTTGTCCAGAAACCACAAATCTTCGACGTCGTGGTCGCGAGTAACCTCTTCGGCGACATCCTGTCTGATCTAGGTCCAGCCTGCACTGGCACGATCGGCATCGCACCCAGCGGGAATATCAACCCCGAGAGGAAATTCCCCAGTCTCTTTGAACCGGTGCATGGAAGTGCCCCGGATATCGCTGGGAAGGGGATTGCAAATCCCGTTGGCATGATCTGGGCTGGCCAGATGATGCTTGAATGGTTCGGGTTCAAGGAACCGGCCGCAACACTTTTGGACGCCATAGAGACTGTGTTGGCAAAAGGCGACCTGTCTGTCAACACGCCAGACATGGGCGGACGTGGAACCACGGCTGGACTGGGAGGAGCCATCGAGGAGGAAATATTGAGGCGAGCAAAGTAGATTCATGCTAGATGTCCTGCTCAAGGATCAAAATTAGATTTATTCTCAAATGACCGTGTTCATCCGGATACCCATATCTATTGAATCTAGTTGGGTGATGTGATCAAGAAGCTATGGGTATGAACAAAAGTTCGCATTAAGAATAATAGGTAGCACGTTCTAGTACATTAAAGTGGCTCAAGCATAGCTGTGCCTTTACTTTTGGCAGTGCTGGCATGTGAGAAGCAGTTGACTTTGCAGTTAGAACTGGTGGAGGAAATGCTCCTGGTCTGTGCTGTTGTCCAGAACAAGCCATCAAATGCTCGGCAAATCAATGCGAATAATCAGGAGACAATCACATGGTCGTCTTGGTGCTTCTTGTCCCACTGGACTGACAGTCCCAGTCTCCAAGGGTCCAGAACGATACCGGCGGGTAAATGGTCTGCCCACATATACCAGGTAAGTAGCCGGGCCGGGTAGAAATCCCAGGACGGCAATATCGCCAACTCTGATGCCGGTATATCCATTCGTCGAGGTACCGCGTCCTGGTCCACTTGCCAGAGCATGTACCCCGGATAGACCGAGACTTGTATACCGACATACCCTTGCCATGGTCCTACGATGTTGATAAATCAGTTGCCTGCGCAGCAGCGATGCATGATACTCAGAGTCAACCATAACATTCTCATCGACCGCATCCTCCAGCAGTGTGCAGACGCTCAAAATGTCAGACACAGCGACACCGAGCACCATCATCATTGGCGGAGGTCCGTCCGGCATCGCCCTCGCATACGAACTGAAGCACAAGCTGGGCTACACAGACTTCATCGTAGGTGTCCAGACTCCAGCGACTGCATGCACATTCAACGACTGACTTGGATCAGATATACGAGCGAAATGACGGAGTTGGGGGTACTTGGAAGACGAATACATATCCGGGATGGTAACGTGGCAGATCTGTCTGCAAACGAGGCTGTGAGACTGACTCTGGCGGCAGTGGCTGTGACATTCCCTCTCACCTCTACTCCTTCAGCTTCAACCCAAACCCAAACTGGTCGATTGAACTGTGCGAACAACCTGAGATCCTACAATGTGAGTTCCCCAAAAATAGGTAAAGGCCTAGGCCAACGTTGTCAAAGACATGAACGATACGGTCGACAAATTCGAGCTCCGGCCCTTTTTCCACCTCGGGATCGAATGCCTAGGAGGCAAATGGCACGAAGACCGGAACGAGTGGGAGGTGTTTCTGAAGGACCACAAGACCGACATGACATATTCGCGATTCGCCACGATCCTCATCTCCGCCGTCGGCGCGCTCTCGACGCCCAAGACGCCCAATTTTCCCGGCATGGACAAGTTCCGTGGGCCAATGGTGCACACCGCGCAATGGGACCACAGCCTCAACTGGGAGGGCAAGAAGGTGGCGGTGATTGGCAACGGGTGCAGCTCAGCACAGGCCATTCCGGTCATGGCAGAGAAGGCGGCAAAGATCACGCAGTACGCGCGAAGTCGGCAGTGGTATCTTCCCAGGGTAAGCGTCCCTAACCCCTTGTACGAATCATTCAGGTAGAGAGAACTCCATCTGACATGGCCGTCTGACACAGCCGAACCACGTCTTCACCGAAACGGAAAAGTGGTCGTTCCGCTGGATCCCCCTTCTCCAGAAATGGCTGCGCTTCCGCATCTTCCTCGACGCCGACGCCGACACCAAGGAATACTACTCGTCCACGACCGGGGTGAAGAGTCGATCTCAGCTGGAGAGGAAGGCGGAGGCGTACATGCTGTCCAAGACGCCGAAGAAGTACCACAGCTTCATCATCCCGGACTTCCCTCTCGGTATGTCTTCTTTATTGCCATCAGCAGATATCTCTCTTCCTTGGAAACACAAAGTTAGTAGGTTGAGTGCCTGACTTTTTTATCTCTCAAAAGGATGCAAACGACGGATCTTCGACCCGGGCTACCTCGACAGCCTCAACCGCAGGAACGTCGAGCTGATCAACCAAGGCATCAAGGAATTCACCGAGACGGGGCTGATCGACATGGCGGGCAAAGCGGCGGATTTCGACATCATCGTCCTCGCCACGGGGTACCAAGTCACGGATTTTCTGCAGACGATCAAGATCGAAGGCGCCCACGGCGTCTCCCTCGCCCAGCAGTGGCGGGAATGTCGCGGCGCGCAGGCGTACATGGGGACGTACGTGCACAACTTTCCCAACTTCGGGATCATGTAAGTCGTTTGGTCTCACACTCGTAACGACGAGACACGATCTGATAAACCCAACAGTTACGGCCCCAACACCTTCCCGGCCAACAATTCGGCGCTCTTCTCGTGCCAGACCCAAGTCAACTACGCGGTGCGCAGCCTGATCCGGCCGATCGTCGACGGCCGCGCCTCGCGGATCGAAGTCAAACAGAGCGCCGAGGACCGCGAGACCAACGTGATCCACGCGAAGCTCAGGTCGAGCGTCTTCTTCTCGGGCTGCTCCAGCTGGTTCATCAACGAGCACGGCCGCAACGTGACCTCGTGGCCGGGCAAGGCCGAGGAGTACTGGCGCCGCACCCTGGCCGTGGACTGGGGCGCGTTCAAGCTCCGCGGCGGCACGAGGTGGTGGGCCCTCAACGCCCTGCTGCGCGAGGTGTCGCCGCGCATCCACGCCGAGCGGGACATGGTGCTTCTGGCCGTGGTCGCGGCGTTTGTCAAGAGCAGGCAGTTGACGCAGATCGTGCAGCCGCATATCAAGTGGGCGGGCGAGATGGTGTTGCAGAATGCTACGGAGCTGCTTCATCGCTAAATACACCCAAGGGGAATCACATTGTGTGTTGCTGACGGAGAGAGAAAAGTAGTCTGAGTATAGGTATAGGTATAGGTTCTTTGGCGTTGAATGTTCAATACTTCCCGATAAAAGCGAGCCTCCGTCCACAGTTTGCAATCATCCATTAACCATGTCAGCTACAAAGGAGCTATCTCACCCAACAAGTATTATAGAGAGAATCCATCCAAATCTAAATAGTCCATCCTGACTCAACACAAAGCCCCACGATAACACTTTGGATTCACCTCGGCGGTACGATTCAGGGTGAATCCCTTGTTGACCGTCAACCCAAGACCCGCGGCTGCCATGACGGCGAGCCCAACGGCAGCAGACTGCGGCGACTCGGCTGACACGGCACAGATGAGCTTGCCGCAGCTCTTGACGGTACTAAAGACGTCCTCGCAAATGGCGCAGTTCGTCAGGTCGTCGTCCTTGCCGGGCCAGGACTTCTTCCCGGCGTCGAGCTCCTTGGAGAAGACGATACCGTACAGACACGCACTGACCAGGTCGGTGGCGAACTTGAAGATCGCGACGCCCTTTTCCGCCGCCGGGTTGGGCCCCTGGCTGCCCAACATCAACGCCAGGTCCATGCCGACGCTCGCTGCGTTGATGTACGTGATCCACTTGCGAATCTCGTACCCGGGCGCCTGGGGATCGGTTGGGAAGATGCAGACGATGGTGGCAATGTCCATGGCGACGCCGAAAGCCTCGGTCTTGACACTCGTGACAGCCGTCTGGGCGGCTCCGACCTTGGAAACGCTCTTGGCCACGGCGATGGCGTCGTAGACGATCTTGACGGCGCTGATGCTCATCCCGACTCCGGAGAAGAAGAGGGCGTTTCCTTTTTGCTCCACCTCGGACGCACCCCCGTCGACCATCTTTTCGAGGAATTTCTGGCCCGGGTCCTGAAGCCTCGGGGGAGGTTTGCCCGTGACGATCCTCGACATGGTACAGGTCATGAAGCCCAGGATGAACGCTACCAGCTTGAGCCAGTTCAGATCGTTGCCCGTGCAGAGCTTGTACAGGGCCGAGATGATAGGCACGTTGATCTTGCCGGTCACCAGATCCTTGAAGAGGCCGATGGACTTGCGCAGGAACTTCAACACACCCACGACGATGGACTTGACCACGTCGATGACATTGACGAGGAGGTCGTTTCCCAGCTTCGCAAAGAGCTGGCCGGGAGAGAGGTCGCCCATGCCGTGGAACAGCTCCGACACGTCGTGGGCGAGGTCGGTCACCACTTTCATCAAGCTTTCTCCGAGCGGCTTCAATATCTCTTCAAAGGACGGTTCGCCGGCTCCAGAGGGTTTGCTCGTCGGTGGCGATGACGCCGCGGCTGCTGCGCCAGGGTTGCCGTTCTTCATTCTATCAGTCAGGTAGTTGAACGCGGGACTATCAGATGCTTTGGCAGAGGAGCTGCTCTTGCCGCTCTGACTCTGATTAGTCGATGCCGGTTGGGTCAAGGTCGGGACTTTGACCATCCCCTTCAAGTTGTCAAAGAAGCTGCCGCAACATTAACTCCATCTTCCACGACGAGGGAAGGAATGTCTCACCCTTCGATCTTGGGTTCCACCTTGTGAATGCCATTCGATATCCAGTCGACACTGCCGAGAAGGAGGTTGTAGATGTCGTCGCTAGTATTCTTGATATCATCCCACCCGAACAGATGTCCCAAGAGATCGAGCAATTTATCCCACCCCAGTTTGATCTTCTCCCAGACCTGGAGCCCAAAGTTAGCCTGGGTTAGATAGCAGGAATCTAACAGAAGCAACGACGACGTACCCATTGCGCAGCTTCACCAATCTTCTCAATCGTGTCCAGCACAAATCTCTTCATCTCGCCTGCTATCTTGCACACGAACCGCCACACTCCTTCGACCTGCTCAATCACCCAAGCGACTGCATCATCTAGTGCGACCTTGACGTGGTGGAACGCGTCCATCGTCCAGTCACCAATGGCTTTTAGCCCTGCCCCGCCGTCGACTCGCCGTGACGACCTAGGATTCAAGACATCCGAGTGCGCCTGGTTCAGCTTCTTGAAGCATTCGTGTGCTGCCTTTAATTCTTCCTGTCCGGGCCTGTTGCCGTCCGACCACAGGCTCTGGCCAGATTGCGTCTTCAAACTGGCCAAATCGGCATCACCGCCGAGCTTGGAGCACAGATTCCGCACTACCTTCAAGCTCGGGTCGATCCTGACGGTCCGGTCTGCCATCTCCACATCAATTTTCTGATTATCCGTGATCTGGACCACGCGGAAGGAACGGCCAGAGATCATGTTGGTAGCCACAATCATGGAGAGCAAGCCTGCAGAGTCCAAAGGCAACCAGGTCCCCTCAAGGTCTGAGGTGATGTTATAAGTTCTGCCATTGACATAGGCGGTTGTGTCGGATGACCCTACAACGCACACCTCGCCGTTCGAGATGGGAAGGCTCTTCTCGTCCTTGATTGTCACCCTCACGGCGTAGCTTTGAACCTCGATGGTCTTAGTGTAGTGGGCAATCCCAAACGGCTCGGACTTCCATATCCCAGTATCTTGGCTCTGGGCCAGTAACGTGAGATTCCCCTGGGAATCATTCGAGATGACTGTTTGAGTAATGACATTGAGTTTGGCTCCGGGGCTGCGCTGAGAAATGGACGCCGAAAAGGACGACGACGACTGTTTTCCCAGCAGAACCGTTCCGGACTGGTGTGCCCGTTCGACATTTGTCGAATCAGTCGTCAAGTATCCCAGCTGCCCGTCCCGGCTGAGACCCCAGACGGTCAAACTCGGTCCATCTTGCGCTACGGAAATGCTGGCCGGTGCTTTGAAGAAGCTGTCTTCGGCAATAAGCGTGTGCAAGTCTGTCGAATTAATGCAGTCCTGTGCAGAAATGGTGTACAGTCCCTTTGGCGTTCCCACGAGGAGACCAGACTGTTGGTTCTTGTCGGTATACGAGGCAATAGCCGTCGCTCTGGGGTCGCACGACGGTTCGAGACGCTGGAAGTGCAGAGCTGTTCCATCTGTCCCGGGCCTGGCCAGGTTACAGACCAGCTTCGCCTGGTTCTGGGTGGAATACAGAACCCAAAGACCTTTGCCGAGGATGCCATACGACGCAACTGCGACGGATATGATCCTGTCTGCATCTTGGGGGAGTTCGAAAGTCTGCAGGGCCTGCGTCGTGTCGCCGTCAACCCAGATGGCCTTGAGGTCGCTGCTCTTGCTGCTTTGTCTTGCTGGCGGTTGAATGTCTGCGACCAGCAGTGGGAAAGAACCAGGGCTGGTCACAGCGCCCTGGATGTGATTCAGCCTCAGCCCTGATGGAGAATGGACGGTACTTACCATGAAGAGCTTGTTCACTGTAGGCATGGTCTGCTTCGGGTACAAGGAAATTCCATCCAGATTGTCGAGGAGGAAGGGTTTACAAACATAGACATCGGAGCTCTTGTCATTCTTGACGGCGACAGCGAGATAGATCTTCAAGGCCTCATCCTGCTCTGCCACGAAGGCTTGTATGACAGCTCCATTAGGTAGATTCAGCTTTCCTCCGAGGTCCACCAAGTTACGGTTGCCGGCGTCGTCTTCCTGTTCACGGTCACTATAGTATCCGAACGGAATCGACCTCGAAGAAGTCCTACCTTGATCAATTCAAGCACCAGGGGACTCTCATTGCTCAAGCCAATCACGGCTGGTCTCCGCGTGATGGGCTCAAGCACCGTGGTGAACACAGACCCTGCCGCCGCCGGCGTGGCAGCGATATGGTTGGCCATCAACTCCGTATCGAATGTAATGTTCGCCATCTTGATCTTGTAAGTTGGCAGTTCACGAAACCCGCTAAACATCGAGGCATCCGCCCATCCTTATTCTTTCAGCATAATGCGAGCGGGGTCTTGGTCAATGCGCGAACCCATCCCTCGTAATGCTACGTGTTTCGACAGGCTGCAACATTCTACCATCCACAGCATGTCACCAGCTGTTCCGTGGCTGGCGTCAAGTTGGATTTCACATGTTGTGACCATTAGAGAAGTGGAGAAGCACCTGATACCGACGGGAGTGAATTGATTCGTGGGTTGGCGAAGTATACGAGGCCCCAACTATCCTCCGAACTCCAGGTTGGTCTGGCCAGAATGTGATCCCCCAGAACCCCATATCAGCACGATACTAAGATGGTGTTTGAGTTCGAGGCCCCCAGCATCTGCATCCACATCAGCATCAGACAAGCAGCACGGCCCGCAAAGAGAATAAAGCTTGAGGCAGCTTGTCAAGCGGCTTGCGTGGCTGGTACGGACCTCGTATTCATTGCATTCAATCCATTCTCTCCTCCATTGAAACCTCGACAGTCTTTGACAAGTGACCGTGCACGTCCTCCCCTTGTCATTATCGACCTGGTGCTTAGTACCCGGTATTTAGCTTCAGGGCTGATCAGGTGTATATTGGTCTAGAACCAGGTTCAGCTCTCAAACTCTCAGCCACGCTGGAGACGCTGGCCAGCTCTTCGCTCTGTCACATGCATGGTTATTGTAAAAGGGGTCATCTTCGGTCTCTACACAGAAAGGAACAACTCCTGCACAACCATCCCAGCGAGCCTTCGTCCAAGTCCTCCAGCCTGCCATAGAGCCAGATCCAGAATTTGCAGTGCAACGACAGAGGAACAATGGCACCATCTGTACGCAAAGGACCATCCATATCCAGATAAAGTTCTTCCTCATGTACTGATCCCATATGACCAGATTGGCGAGTACGACCAAGTGGTTGCCATTACGCAGTAGGCTCAGTCTTAACCCTCGACTCCCCTTTGCCATTCTTGTTAACCTTTCAACCAGACAAATGATCAACAATGCACTCCAGGACCTGTTTGCGATCAACCAAGCAAACGCCGTCAGCGCTGGCCACGCAGCTGACGCCGTGATACCGAATTTCGGTCCAGGGACCTTTGCTTTCAAGGACTTCAAACTGGGTTGTCCCAGGGTTGTCGTGCACTACAGTGACGAAGACAAATACCATTTCCTCTACCAGATCCACATTACCAGCGGCAGTTTTGTGGTATGTCCATTTTCTTCTGAACAAATCCTCTCATTGCTGACACCGTGTTAGACCCAGAAAAGCTGGACGGACACGACGCCTCTCACATGGCCGATCCAGGACTGGTATTTCGCCTATTCCGTCAACATTGGCAAGTATTCCGTTCTTCAACTCAGGTTTGTGGCGGCTGACATGGCACAGCTCTGGCGGACATCGGCAAGCCAGAGGTGCTGGAGAGCTTGCGCAAAAAGCACGACATTCCGGGTGACTACTCGATCCAGAAGTTGATCATGAATATGAAAGGTGATACAGACATCTGTTTAAAAGCCATGCTTGTATTGTCTAACATGGGTACAGATCCCGACATCAGCTCAGCCACAATGACTCAGTCCTACTTTGGCGGGTATGAGAACGACAAAACACCCAAATTGTCTGAAGACAGCCTGAAAAACATCAAGATCCTGATGACGACAATCGGCGAGGGTCAAAGCAGTATGTTGCCTGTAATACCATATGTGACGGAGCATGAGAACCTTGAAGAGCTGACCCATGGACGCAGACACAATGCTACACATGCAAGACTTGAATGTCCTCGGCTACGTGACCAACGGCCCCCAGAACAAAGCCGTCGTCGAGTCTCCCAAAGCGATATTCGTCCCCTGTGGACTCCAGTTCCAGACATATCCGTACAAATCCAACGGCAACGCCGCCGGGGACGGCACGACCGGCAATTCCAGGCTGAACTACCTCTGCTACCTCGAGAAGACACTCAACCCGGGCCAAAAGGACGCGCCACCTATGCCGTCGGGGGACAAAAAGTATCTCGGCTACGACGGCAACTGGACCGCCGGGTCCATCTCGACGAGCAACGGGCAGGACAACGTCCCAGACGACCTCCCCCTGGGCGCCTTTGTCATGACATCCGGCAATTTCATGGACCAATATCTATTTCCCAGGCTGCGAGACATCATTGCCCGAATGGCCATTGGGTGGTCGGACTTGAGTGCCGGAGCGTGGGCTAACTCGACGTGGGCCATGTATGAATGGCTATTCCCTATCTTCCCTATCGACGCCGTCCCCAAAGCTTTGAAAACTGACACTTGGAAAACAGGGGAGTCAATCTCCATATCAACGACCCCGGCAACGTCAAAGACAGCGAATACAAATTCAACAAGACCCAAAATGGTCCGAAAACGGTCTGGACGTTTGCAAAGTCCTGGCCTCAGGATCTGAAACGCGACCACGGCGCTCAGTCGATCAAAGTTACTGCTGAATGTGAGTTCGTCGTGTCCTTGTTGCGATCTGGTCGACTGGCTAGGAACTGCGGATTCGATGCTGACAATTTTCTTATCACCCTGTAGCGTCTTGCGAGGTAAAAATCACCGCCACTGGAGACAGCCCGACGATCAACGTCGAAGGCACCTCGTACATACGCCTGTACAGCGAGATATGGTGGGGACTTGAGGACAATGCGGCCAGCAAGGCAGACGAGTACGTATCCCATACATGCATGCATATCACTCGGCACAGACACAGACCAGACCAATCTCTCCACCCTTGTGACACGGACATGGCACTAATCTACCTCTCTGACACACAGCCTCCACCGCTCCTTCAAATGGAACTTCAACCTGACCCTCCAATCCGTCAACGACGGCGGCCTCCAAATCATCATGACGGACCGCGGGCACCGCGTCGACTACGACGCGAGCGACAAGCGCGACCTGAAGGACAAGTTCGGCGGCATCATCGACTGGCTCGAGGGCTGGTTCAACACGTTCAACTTCGACAACCTGGGCGGCCTGGAGAACGTGCTGGCCAACGACATCGGGCGGGCGAGCAAGCTGGTCTTTCCGTGCTCGGGGGTCTTCTTCTACAAGAACCCCGTCATGACGGACCGGGGCGACTTGATGTGCAGTGTCGGGTACAAGCCGAGCGGGGAGACGTTGGGGGGCGCGGCGAGGGTGAATCCGCCCGTGCTGGCGCCGACGGATCCAAAGACGGTCAATGAGAAGACGGATAAGTGGTGATATCCGTCCTGGGTCGGAAGAGTGTCTGGGGAATGGCTCGAAGAGTATGAGGTAATAGTGACCTGTACCCCACATGGCCACTCAGCGGTAGTACATAATAGGTGGTACACGGAGGGAAATATCACGCGAACATACACGTGGAACTGCCCACGGGAGTATACTTCCCCACGGTCTGGAACCATCTGGTAATCAACCATAACTCAAAACCAAAGTACTCTGGGGGGAATTACGATGATTAAAGAGAGCACACGCAGACGGCCAAGTGTGTTATGAGACTTGGCTGAAGACGGATGTCATGGTCGAGACTCGAGACTCGAAACCCCGGCCAATATGGCATGACTTTGCGTTTTGTGCTAACAAGTCCTGCATAGAAACTGATACGGTGCCTGGACTAGGGCCTTAGTACCCAAGAGTGACGAGGTGCAGCCGAAACCACGGTTCGAGACTCTCTCAATTCGTCGGGTTCAGTGTTCTGGTCATGGCGATGATGATGACGATGTCCATGTGAGGGGCTATTGAGTTACCTACTTGCATAGCACGTGCATAGGTACTCTGGGGAGGTCTCAAAGGGTAAATTGTGGAGTCGAGGGTGTGTGTGCCTCGTAAATGTGGAGCTACCAGAATCCTGACCTGTCCGCCTCTGCCGGCCATGCGAGCCAATGCTCGCGCGAAGCACGGTTTGTTGTATTTTCACAGTCTCTGGCCTCCTCTTCTGTAAGGTAAACGACGTGCAGGTCTGTCGCGTCTCGTTGGTTCTTGGCAGTGGTTTGAATGTCTGCATCCCGCCGGATATGTATAGCCCTCCATACTGCATCCTCGATACTCCCAGCCCAGGTCGTGTAACCATGGCCTCGTCGAAAGACAACTTTTTGTTTATGTACATCTGCTACCACCCCATTCATTACCACCTCATTATTGTTGGATTTCTCGAGCATTCCGGCCAACCTATCTCCGAGATACTGATTGTTGACCAGCAAGTTCCGCGGATGCGACCGTGGTAGGCTCTCATAGAATTGTGCAATGTCAAAAATGGGCGGCGAAGGCCCTATAAACCCAGCCATTAGATAGCTAGGTTGCGGCATACTCCGCCAATTATCACATAGCCCATAAACGATTGCGCTCGAACAATGTGAATGGATAATGCTTTGTACACCAGGGAATCGGTCGTAGATGGAGCTATGGATGTAATGTTCGGACAGATCAGAGACTTCGTCGATCTTGTGACATCCGTCATACGGATTAGCAATCGGAGAGCCGTCAGCAACACGCCATTGATTCAGATCGGCCTTCGACGAGATCAGAATGGCGGGGACATTGCTGGTGAAAAAAGTCGAAGGATCAACTGGATTGCGTACGGATATTTGGCCATGTTCATCGAGCACCTGGTGCTTGTGAAGGATATGAAATGCTGTTATAAGATCCGATAAGTGTCGGTCCAGGCTGTCCATTTCCTAACGTGCCCTAATGGAGATCAAATATATCTTCCAACGGTCGCGAATCTTAAGCGTCTAGATTGGGTATTCAAGTTGAGAGTGTTTGGAGTTCGATCTCCTAAACGCCTCGAAATATCGGTCCTTTCCATCAAGTTGTATGCTGAGAAGCTTGGTTTGGCTAGACATTTGCAGACTCCTGTTGACGCATTCCTGCGTCATGTCATAGTTGGCTCATCGATGGCTTCTAGCTCGAAAAGCCCTCCTCCGACATCTATTTGCGACTTGCACGTCTGCACCGCTTAGCTTTACGCTAGTTGAATGGATGCTGGGTCTCTTTTTCGCCTCTTCCATTACTGGCTCGCCTGGGTCATTGAAGCCCCAAGCGGCTAGGGCTGATGTCTCACACATTTCACAATGACGTTCTCGGATCTGAATCATGAATGTTCCTCACTCCCTGCACCGAGACCCGAAAGGATCAAGCTCGATCGTCACAGGTATCACTTGCGTCGTGTAGGAGGCTGTCTTAGAGGTGTGCAAGGTAGGCGACCAAATGACAGTGCAGGGACTTCCAAGCCGTTGCATTTCAGGATGCACAATAAGGACACACTGTGATAGGTTGAACCTAGGAGAAGGCTCGGTTCTGACGAACTAGCGCCAAGACCCACGCTAGGACCAACGCTACTTCCTAATTAGCTAAATTCGCCTATATATTATATAGGTAAAATACGCCTCCTGATTAGACGAAGCGACTATAGTATAAGGGATACTAGATCCTAGTAACTAAGATACCGTATATAAGGGAAGGTAAGGAAGAGAGATAAAGGTAAGGGGAACGTAAGGCATATACGAAGGAGGAAGGATAAAGGAGAAAGAGGAAGATATTAAGTACCCCTTACGGAGGAGCGTACGATATAAGGAGAGAGGGAGGGGACGTTATTCCTTCTTCTCTCTCCTTAGATTTATCCTCTTTATTACTAGGTTAGCTAGCTAGTTATAGAACTCTTTCTAAACCCTCATAACTTACTATACGAGATATATAGGATATAATTGACTAGAGGGATATAGATTAGTAGGTGGAATAAGAAAGGCGTATAAGTGGTGGTCGTACAAGAGGGGGTTATTACAACCTGACCCCGGGAGGGACCCAAGAAGAAGAGACAAGACAAAGCATGCAAAAGTGCCAAGGCACGGCTAGGCCCGAAGGAGGAAGCTGGACTGCGTACTCTGCCGCGGACTGCAACAGAGCATCACAGAGCGGTACAGAGTGGACTGCATGCTCTACAGTGGACCGCGACAGAGCAGCACAGAGCACTACAGAGCACTACGAGTTTCCTTTCTATATAGTCGAGGTGGTTCTCATAGTTATCCTTCGTAGTTAACTTCGTTTATAAATAATCGAGTTCTTCTCGGTTATACGCTTTACGTATAGCTCGTATACTATACTCTTGGCTTCGTCTCAGCTATTCCATCCCACTACTATATTACTAAGTAAACCATACAGGGTTTGCTAGTAACACCTCACGTGTGAAGCGACTCGTAACAGGGGTGAGCTAACTTAACGACGATATGGTACCTACGGAAAGCCTAGGTATAATGTACGTATATGTCAGGAGGATAAAGAAATATCTGATGTATATAGTTCTGAGTAGATTAAGTGAATATATCTTATAGTGGTGGTGTAATTGAATTAGATTGTCATACGGTAGTGGGAAAGTGCGCGACTCGCTATGCTGCGCGACTCGCTATACACCCACGTTATATACTATAGGATAGCTATTTACTATATAAATTATACTATTCTAAAGTGCGTAGACCTACACCGCTATATACGTATATGGCGGTGTAACCCTTGTTGTACCCTCGGTAAAACTACTAATTTTTTGGATTTTTGCTCACCACTGTATTCGGGAGCGGCCGACCCTAGCAGCCGTCGGGGGCGTCAAGCTTCTTGTGGTCTTCCGCGACAGGTGTTTTCTCGAGATTCCGTGCTCGGCGCTTCGGTACCCTTACCAGGTTTGCTCCTATTCGTCGATAGGATATGAGTCCTCCACAACTCATCATGTTCCTCCATCGAGTCACGCATTCCAAAGATTCATGTCACTGACTCTGGTAGTTAAACCGAGGGAACAAATCATAAGGGCCAGAAGATCGTGCATGCTAAAAAGGCCATTGCGGAAAGGAAGCTGGAAGATCGGGAACTCCTCAAGATCGGGCTGAATCTGTTCTGTTCGCCTTAACATGCCGTTCTTTCCGTGTTTTCTGTTGTCAATCAGATTAGATGTTCCGAGATTAGATACCGAGCGGGGCCCAATAGCACAAGCTTTTCCCCCGCTAGATGCTTGTCTCCATCCCAGTGGCAGCTCTACTCAGTAGTACTATACTTCAGGTTCCGCAGAAGCCCCAATGCTCTCTCCCAATGGCATCGCCGATCGGTTCCTAGCCACGTCGACTACTGTGTACAATTCACCGGGCGACGGTATGGATTCTTAGCAATGTTGCATTGAGGTGTTAGCGTCGTCTCCTGTGGCGAGGGTTCTACCAGGAGGCCAGCATACCCAGCAGAACCCACTTGCCTAGCACCAGACAAAATTTTCATCTTATCTGATCCGTCTTTACTGCATCGGGCTTGTCTCCAGTGCGGAGACCGCTCGGCCTCGTGCCTCCGGCCAGAGGCCAAGAGGTATAAAACCGCAAGCTGCAGCCATCGTTGGCCTACTCCTGTAAATTTGCCAGTTTCCTTCCTTTCGCCTCAAACCAGCCATGGATGTTTTTAACCGACTCAGGGACCGGGCTGGGCAGGCAGGGGAACGGGGCGCCCAAGCCTCGGATGTTGGTGGTATCGATATGGTCCCGGCCGACGATAAGAACCTCGAAGGCAACGCAGTGCCCAAAACCACCAGTACAACAGACATTGCGCAGAAACCGGATGAAGAAGCCCCGGCTGAAGATGCACAAGCTGGTGTCCAGGCCATGGAGGCTACTTCCATAGTCTGGTCCAGGAGGTCTCTGGCCTGCGCCTTTGTCGGCATGTGGTTGGTATACCTGTTGAATGCCTTCCAAGGCTCGACCATCGGCAACTTTGCGCCATATGTCACGAGCGCCTGGGACTCTCACTCGCTCCTAACTGTCATTGGCGTCGTCTCAAGCTCCATGACTGCCGCAGTTTTCATTCCTTTGGCCAAGGCTCTGGACGTCTGGGGCCGCGCCGAGGGTTATCTGACCATGGTCGGCTTCTGCGAGCTTGGTCTCATCCTCATGGCCGTCAGTCACAACCTGTCAACCTACTGTGCTGCCAACGTAAGTTATAGAAGCTCTCTGTTGTCCTAACCCTGACGCAGCATGCTGACAGAAAACCTCCTCCAGGTCTTCTACAGCGTTGGTTTCACCGGTCTCATCTACACCATCGACGTCGTCACCGCTGATGCCACCGCACTGAGGACTCGAGCTCTGGCCTACGCCTTCACCTCGTCCCCCTATATGATCTCGGCCTTTGCTGGGTCATATGCTTCCGATCGTATGCTCGCCGACATAGGTTGGTCCTGGGGTTACGCCACCTATGCCTTTATCACGCCTGTTGTCTGCGCACCCTTGTATTTCGTGTTGGTCTACAACCTCCGCAAGGCTAAGAAGCAGGGTCTGCTGAAGGAGAGAAAGGCAAGCGGCCGGACCTTGACGGAGAGTATATGGTATTACACCAAAGAATTCGATGGTACGCTCCAACCGGGCCCGGGACTCCAACCTCAGCTAACGTCCTATACAGTTCTCGGTGTGTTCCTGTTCGCCGCCGGCCTGATCATTTTCCTCCTCCCTTTCAACATTGCGTCCATTGCTCCTGATGGCTGGGCAACGGGTTACATTATTGCCATGATTGTGGTTGGATTCGTCCTCATAGTGACCTTTGTCCTCAACGAGCTCTTCCTAGCGCCGGTTCCCTTCATGAAGTTCAACTTTTTATCCGACCGGACACTCATGGGCGCATGTCTTCTGGACTTTGTCTATCAGATATCCTATTACTGCTGGAACAGCTACTTTACTTCCTTCCTCCAGGTGGTCAATTACCTCACCGTTGCAGAGGCCGGCTACGTCAACAATACCTTCAGCGTCGTGTCTGGTTTCCTCCTCTTCTGTGTCGGCTACGGGATCCGCAAGACGGGATACTTCAAGTGGCTCTTGTGGATTGCTGTCCCGCTTTATATTTTTGCTCAAGGTCTGATGATCTATTTCCGGAACCCGGACCCATACGTTGGTTACATCGTCATGACCCAGATCTTTATCTCTATTGGCGGTGCCGTCTTTATCATATGCTGTCAGGTCGCTGTTCTGGCTGCTGTCGATCACCAATACGTCGCCGCGGCCCTTGCTTTGCTCAACGTCACTGGAACCGTGGGCGACTCGATTGGTTACACTATTTCGGGCGCAATTTGGACAAACGTCTTCGAGAAGGCTCTAGAGAGGTATCTTCCGGCGTCCGCGCTACCAGACTTGTCCGACATATACAACGACTTTGACACCCAACTCAGCTACCCCAAGGGCTCCGCTACCCGTACTGGTATTCAGAAAGCCTATGCTTATGCTCAAACTCGCATGCTTGCTGCTGGAACTTCCTTTATGGCTTTGGCCTTTGTTGCAGTATTCATGATAAGGAACCTCAATGTCGGCAAGATCAAGCAGACCAAGGGCAACGTGTGGTGATATACTGTTGGGGAATGCCTCCATGTTCGAGGGTCAGCCGATTTCGACCTTGAAACCAATCTCCTCATGGCACGTGTACACAGCTTTCTCTACCACCGCGATCGGATGTTTGCCTTGGACAAGCCGTTCGTTTCGTGGTCATCACAGACGTTCGGGACAAGGATGGAGCCGATCATCGAGTTTCTGCTACATCTTGCGTAGTAGCCCACCCACCCTTTACTCGGCCACGAGCCGCACTCGTACGCAGATAATATAAGAGTCCTTTCCTTAGAAACCTAATACCGTTGCTCGAGTTTCAGCACTTGCCGTTCCGTGCTGCCTGTCACCCAAGGATCATGCCCGCTAGCCGGGCCGTCCGCTGGTAAGTGTCGCACTTCCGTGCACACATTTCCGCATGGGTCCGGTCCCTGTCAAACTCAACGGGCCATATTTCCGTGATTCGGCTTGAGGTGGCCGTCACATTTGCTCAATCCTCAGAGACCCCACAAATTCAGACTTTGTTCTAAAACTCCGCTCCCTCAGTCAAGCTTGCCCCAGAGACGCCGAGATTTCTCGTGAGAATCTGACAGGCATGAGCTTGCCCCGTGACAACATCCGGTGGAACTGCCCGTGGCTTATCATGAGATATTAGGTAGTAACCGTTTAGAGTAGAGATGAAGTGTGACAACGACAACAAAGAAAAGAAGAGGGTGTGACAAGGAAAGACCTGCGGCACCGGAGGAAGGTAAGGCGAGGCAAGAGGTAGCCTCGACCCGACACTACTCCGTGCCTGCCCTAGCCTTCAAGGCCACTACATCTTGTCTCCAGCATCGCAAACAGATTGCACACTGCTCCCTCCTGACCCCTGTAGATATCTCAGCGGCAAGAAGAGCAGCCGGGATTAAAGAGAGTCACATTGCAGCCCTTCTACTGGCGACGAGAGGTCATTTGACGGAATCCGGTGATTGAAGTATTGATTGAGAGGTTGTGGTGGCGTGAAGTAGTCGATGGGGTGGCTCGCATGGTGGTGGGCACCAAAGACAGGACTCAAAGGATCCGACAGAGAAAACGGCGAGATGATTGAGGTGCCAGATTCCGGAACATCACGATGAGTTGGAGAGTTCATAGGCGTCCACATGTCCTCAGCCGATAAAATCCAAGCAGAAGATTACATGGCGTTGTTCCCGGAGTATGTATGGGGGTGTCAAACGAATTCATTTCGAGGCAGCGACAGGAGCAGTCAGTAGGATCGATCTTGAACCGTATAGTATGCAGAAGCAAACTTGTCGTGTACATATGCCAGGAAGAGAGACAAGGAGACAGTGAAGCAGGGAGACTGGTGAGCAGAGAGAGGTGTAGAAAACCGTGAGAGAAGGAAGTTGGAGAGGGCAGAAATACAGCGACCAGGTCTCATCAAGGATGAAGACGAATTCCTCTTGATGGTGTCCAGACAATTGTTGCCACCAATAGAAACTTAGCTGTGGGAAGTCGGATTAGAGGTAAGCAAGGACATCGGCTCAGTCCACCCAAGAAGCACCTTCTGAGTCGGATGTGGTAAGGTGGCAGCACTAGGACCTGAGTTCCCAACATTATGATACGGTGCTGCAGCGACTGCCTGAGAGGTAGATGATTTTCGCTACTGTTATTCCTGTTTTTTGGTCCACCCATTTGACCTTAGAGTCCTGCTGATCGTCGATACTAAGACTCGACAATCGTACTCAACTAGAAGGAAATCTACTATCTCATCGAGGTATAGATCGTCCTATTCTTCGAGAAGTTCGAACAATACCTTAAGCATAGAAGGGGTAATAGATCGCCGGTACCCGCCACGATTCCGGGGTATAGTAGTAGTACCGAATCGACGAATGTTAGCGTAGTGTGCTTTAACTGTCCGGGTACTATAGGGGAGGTTCTCCGCCACTTACTAGGTTTTAAGGCGCCTATCCTTAAGCATACTCTAGCTAAGGGTATATTAGGAGGCTACGAGGTTAGGCGCTATAATATAGCTAGTTATATCGATAATGTTAAAGTAGCTACTACTCTACGGGCGAAGGCCGTAGAAAGGGTAACATTTCTAGATCATTCCGTAGGTCTCCACGTAATAGGCCGTCCACGGGCGACAGCCTTATAGGTTACTTTTAAGGCTCCACTATAAACAAGGCTACCTTACTAAGAGCTTTAGTAATATTTTGACGCGTAAGAAGACCTCGAGAACCTACACGGAGTAGGAAATCGTTAATACGCGATATCATTTATCTCTCCCTACTATCGCTACCGGGCGTCCCTTAAGGGAGTGATAAACTTACTTACGGTAACCTTAGCGCTTAGCCCGTAAGAACGATAAGAAGTAACGCGTATTTTTAGGGAGGTTATTAACGTATATAAGCCTTTATAAATATAGGAGCCGTACAAGTAGGTTACCCTTGTTCGACTTATATACGAATATATACGCTCCGAAGCGTTAAGAGATAATTTCCTACGTTCCTTCTTTTAGTAAACCTAGATATTAACTAAAGCCTTAGTATCGGAATCGATCCCGGTAAGCGAATATATATCACGAATAGTAGCTTTTATATAGACGCTCCTTAAGAACTTCTTTCTTCTATATGAGATAACGCTAACTAGCCTAGGTACTATAGTAAGTGGCCGCTAATATAACACTAATTAGTAAAAGCTTTAACAAGAAAGACTCCCTAGCCTTTACCTACTGAACTCGGGCGAGGCTCTTAGCTAGAGGTATCAACTCGTACGGCAGTAGGTATAGTAGTAGGGGTAACGACTATCGCTCAATAATAATAATAATAATATAGAAGGTCCTAATTAGATAGGTTCTATAACTAGATAGATAACTTAATTACTCTCTACCGTATCTTACGGTATATCCTTCTCTACTTAAGGAAAAAGAAAGGAAAACTTAGACCTAATGCCTATATCCCTACTAACTAATAATCAAGAGTACCTACCTATACATTATATAGGCTAATTCCACTAATTACGTTCTAGCTTACCTTTCTCCCCTATTATATCCCTCCTATTATCACTCGCTTCCTTAACGCCCTCGCTTAAGGTCTGAGTCTTAGTGATGTTATAAGCTCTCTTAGTTCTTCTTAATACCTTTTAACATCTTTACGAGGTTATCGACCTATCTCTCGTCTAATCCCTTCGGGCTGGGGAGCTCCAACTTCGTTAATTTATTTACTCGCTTTATATCTCGTCTAATCATTCGAAAGATATAGTATACAATATTAAAGCGATCTTCGATGTCTACTTAAATAGCGGATAGTGCTAATTAGAGGCGTATAGTCTCGTAAGTTTTAGTATTAAGGATTACCTCTATATTTCTAATCGTCTATAGTCTATAGCTATTAGTGTCGTTTTGAAAGTTAGATACTAGAGTGATCTCTCGCGGTAGTATACTAAAAACACGCTCTTTTAGTTATTAAATGAAGAAATTGAGTATTTTCCTCGCTCTAGTTAAGAGATAAGGCTTTAAGTTAATAACTAAGTATAACTAAGTAGTTCCGTCCGCTATAAAGAGGAGCTAATAGTATCCTCTTCCCTATAGACTATCGTTAATAATTATAATCCGTCTTAAATAGTCGTTAACGTCTCCCTAATATCGAAAGTTAGCTAACTTTCCTTAGTTCTTACTTTAAGTAACCTAAAAGTTGAATACTAGACTTAAAATTACTAAGTATTTTACATTAGATTCCTTCCGGAGGGTAGTAATCGTAGCGTCGATGAAGGAACTACTTACCTAACTATCTCGATCGGAACTTAAGACTATACTTTAGATAGTTTTACTACTAATACTAATAGTACGGTAG